>NC_142952.1:16735756-16757896 GCF_046866305.1 Octopus bimaculoides
GGCATCCTGTGCCATGCTCTAATGACTGCTCTTTTGCTGCCTCTTCTTACCATAGCTCTGCTCAATCAATACTGACCTGGAGCCAAACAACAACAATTCTGTTATCTAAAGGTATTTTAATGCCTGGCTGACAAAAACAACACAATTTTCCTTTCTTTAATTGTAGGTTCAGGTTTAGTTGTGAGTTGGGACCAAAACACTGAGACATTGTTTACTACAGGTGATGCACGTATCATAAGAATATGGGACATTCATCGAGAAATGAAAACACAGGTAAAAGTCATGTTGCTTCTGCTTTTATGTTGCTATGTCTTCTCTTTTTCCTACCCTTCTACATTATTGTTTCATTTTTAATGCTGTCTCCTCACTCTACTTATACTGTGTCTCCAATGGCTTCTATTTAAGCCTACCCATTTCATTCATCTCTTGCTATCCACACTGTGCCCTGTCTTCTTTAGTTCTCTACTAACCATTTTATTTTGTCTTTCATCCACAGAACATTAACCTTCTGAAATTATCTCTCTCCTTTGGTTTTGGAGGGCCTTACAAGGCCATACAAACCAAACCAAACCATTTAAGAAATAGTTAATTTTGTAGTCCATCTTGGGACCTTCTTCATCAAGAAAGGAAAACACAGATAAAACAGTGTTTTCTTACTGTTGCTTACATGCACCTGTACAGCATATTTGTTCTCTTTATTTTTATCTATCCTTCCTTGTCATCATTTTGTTGCTTTTGTGTTGAACTAATCTGTTTTTAGCACATATTCATAGACTTTATTTTTTTCATTCCTATAACTTGGTGTTTATTTTTTTACACATGCATACACCTGCACACTAAATTCCTCACTAAACTCTCTGCCAACTTTTACCTTACTGACAGTTTTTCTGTACGTGGCTTGCACAGTTATCATGAGCCATTTATCTAGTTACTCTTTGTGGTCACCAAACTACAGAGTTTGGTACTTAGTCAAAGACTTTCTCCATGTCAGTGAATGCTATGTATAGTAATTGATTCTTAGCTAAGACCTTCTATGAAGAAGGTATCAACGGTACTCGTTCTGACACAGGTCCAAGCTGCATCTCATCTCAGTTAATTTTCATCTTCCTAATCAGTTTTTCAATAACTCCTACTGTTACTTTCATAACTTTCCCCATCAGTTTTATGCCTCTGCAGTTGCTTCTTTCTAAGGCATCTCCTTTGTGTTTGTAGCATTTGCTAATAACGGTGTTATGCTAGTTATTGGGTGTGATACCTCCCTGTACTACTTGATTCACTGTGAGTGACCTGTGCATGCTCTACTTTGCCAGTTTTCAGCGTCCCTGACAATTCAGCTACTTTCCCTACCTTCATATTCTTAATCATGCTTTCAGTTATACAGCTGCCCACTTATAGGTAGCTGGTATCCCTGTTGGTTTCATCTGGGATAGATTGTCTTTTTTTTCATACATTTTTAATACTCAGCGACTTCTAGTAATATTTTCTTGGTGTCACTGATGGTAAATGTGCTATTGTTATTCTAAGCACACTTTATCCCAGTGATATTTTTAATTCTTACTGACCCACTGCTTTGCACTCTGGAACACTTCCAGTGTCTGATTCTCTTGTTATTGACAAACCTCTTACTTTGAGCTTCCCTCTGTGTTCTATATACTTCATATCTAAACTGTTGTTTCTTGCTCCTCACTTTCCTTCCACTCTTTCTGGGTCTGTCTTGTAACTTTTATGGTTCTATCTATTGTACCATTCCACTACCATGTCACTGTCCATTTGGTTGACATCTTACTATAAATAATTTCCACATTGTTGGGAAACAAGCTTTTTAACCACACAGCCAACCAACACCTTATATATGTGTGTGTCTGTATGTATGTATCAATCAGTCACCCTAACCTGTACAGTCCTAGGAAAGTAAAGCAAATTAAGCAGGGTAGTGACAATGAGTGGCGGCGAGGCATCACTATGGTTCTTCTCGTATTGCTTTATGCTTATCTAATGTCTTGTAAGCAGAATTGGCCAATGGAGACTGCATGTAAACCTATTGCATGTACATGTATGCATATGTATGTGTGTGCGTATGCACATGTATGCATATGTATGTGAAAAGTGTCACATCTGCTTCTTCACATGAAATTGTCTGCACAAAGAAAATGGTGTTGTTTTGTTTCTATTACCAATTAATATTACATTCTGTAGTTCTGCATTCTCAAGTTAGTGGTTCAATAATAAACCCTTTACCAGTAAAATACAGCTGTAAATAAGTACCTGTCCAGCCTATACCAGCATAAAAGAATGGATAGAAAATGAGCAAATGCGTGTGTTCAAGGGGTGTGTGTGTGTATGTGTGCATGTGCTTGTGTGTCTTCACATGGACACCATTTAAGTAACAATGATGTTAAATTTAAATCTGTAAATAATATATCCTGTAGCTTGGTACTCTTGGTTTCATCGTGCAAAGACAGGTACAATAAAAGTACTTTATTTAAAGAAACATGGATGTTTGAGACAAGAAGAGCATCTGGCCATAGAATATTGCATCAGTAAGTCTTGTCCAACCCATGCCAGCTTGTGAGAAACACATGCAAAAATGATGCTGTTCCTCAAATATATTAACAGTTGAAATTGTGATGTTGCTTTGATGTTGTGGCTGATATGACTATACACTTCACAGCAGACAACTCATACAACTTTAAATATATATTTTTTTATCTTTTATCTTTTACATGTTTTAGTCATTGAACTGCAAATATGCTGAGGCATTGCCTTGAAGAGTTTTAGTGAAATAAATCAACCTCTTGTACTTATTTTTTAAAGCTTGTTACTCATTTTATATGTCTCTTTGCTAAACTGGTATGTTATGGTGAAATAAACAAGCCAATAGTAGTTGCTAAATGGTGGTGGGGTGCGTGCACACACACACACACACACACACACACACACACTGAAGCTTATTTCAGTTTTTGTCTACCAGATCCACTCACAAAGCTTTGGTCAGCTCTGGGTTATAGTGGAATACACTTGCTCAAGGTGCCACACTGGGACTGAGCCTGGAACCATTTGGTTGGGAAGCAAACTTCTTGCACACAGCCATGCCTGTGCCTGTATGTGTATATATATATTTTTTGCTTTTTTCAACTGGGGTACCCATTTACCTTAACTGCAAGACACTTGCTTCTGTCCCTCTATCATATTCTAACCTCTCATCACTTGGCCACAAAACTACTTTCCTCAATGCTATTCCTTGCTTAATTGAGGGTCTTGTCCTTGGTTGAGTGGGGTCTTGTCATACAAGTTACTTAGTGACTTTGCTGGTACTGGTAACACATAAAATGCATCCAGTACACTCTGTAAAGTAGTTGGCATTAGGAAGGGCATCTAACCATAGACACCCTGTCAAAGCAAACTAGAGCTTGCTGCAGTTCTCTCTAGCTCCTGTCTAACTGTGTAACCCTTTATCAGCATGAAAGGAGAACATGTATATAATGATGATATATGTATTGGATTTTTGTTGATGTTTACAAGATTCCATTTTTCTTTGTGTCTCATTAAAACTGTATTTTATTGACAGGATTTACTCACTGGTGCTGACAGTTGTGTGACCAGCATCACCTCTGATCCTTCCAACATGGCTGTGTTGGTAGCAGGTTGTGGTGATGGTTCTGTACGAGTCTTTGACAGTAGGCTTTCACCATCAGAATCGTAAGTACTTATATTCTTTTATTCTTTTACATATTTTCAGTCAGTTGACTGCGGCCATGCTGGATCACCACCTTGAAAGGTTTTAGTCAAACAAATTAACCCCAGGACTTATTTTTTAAGCCTTGTACTTATTCTATCAGCTTCTTTTGCCGAACTGCTAAGTTACGAGGACATAACACACCAACACCAGTTGTCAAGTGATGATGGAGGTCAAACACATGCAAACACACACACACACACACACACATTTATATATGACAGGCTTCTTTCAGTTTCTGTTTACCAAATCCACTCACAAGCTTTCGGTCAGCCCAAGGCTATAGTAGAAGGCACTTGCCCAAGGTATTATGCAGTGGGACTGAACCCAGTACCATGTGGTTGGGAAGCAAGTTTCTTACCACACAGCCACATCTGTGCCTATTTATATATATTTTGTATATTTTTATTGCTTGGTTTATCGTTTTTGTTTTTTATATCATGCCATTTTAACAATAGTGTTATTATTTCATTGGTTTCTAATGACCCGACACTATTTCACAGCATTTCAAATATCGCACGCATGCATGTGCATGTGGCTATTTGTCTTGCAACATGGTTTCAAGGTTGATCCAATTGAGGCATCTTGAGTCAGTATCTTCTATAATCTATAATGGGTGTATGTATGTATGTGTATGTGTATTGTGCATGCACACGTGTATATCTTGGGTGTTGGGGTGGGGCAGTCGATTAGATCGATTGCAGTAAGCAACTGGTACTTAATTTATCGACCCTGAAAGGATGAAAGGCAAAGCCAACTTCGGCAGAATTTGAACTCAGAACATAAAGACAGAAGATGTGTATATCTTTGTGTCTTTGTATTTGCACTGCTTGGTCAACATGCATAGAACATAAGAACAAAAATTATTTTCCTTACTTGCCAAGAAGGTCATCTGGTTATAAAATATTGTCCCAAGAAATTTGGTGTAATCCATGCCACTGTGGAAAGAACAGACTCAAAACCAATGACGATGGTCACATGCGCACGTCACATGTATGTGCATATGTGTATGCTACTAAGAGTTATCTCTCTTCAACAGTTGATCAGTATACCAATATAAATTATTCTAGCTGTAATCATTGACTCATTGCTTTTCTAATGGCAAAAGTGACAGGGGAGTGTCTGGGTAACTTGGACAGTAAGAATAAAACATTGAGAGCGCGTATTGAATGGAAGCCACATTTTGGGCAAAAAGAGGCAAAAGCTCATTCAATGTCACTTTTTCGTTCAATAGATTTATGTTATTTATCTGATGAAAGAAAAGATGTTTCTCAACTAGGCAACCATAATAGCTGGGATAAACTTTACTACTCCTCAATTCTCATATACAGATTGTTACTAATGACAAAGCACTTACTCTTATGGTATTCTACACTGAAAAGGCACTGTGTATGGTCATTGATTGAATAACCTATCTTGCTGGCATTAAATGACAGATGAATTATCTTGTGGCAAAAAACTATAGTTAAAAAGCAGAAACAAGTTCATTGTCATTATCATTTTCGCATCTGCTTTTCTCATGATGGCATGAATTAGATGAGACTTGTTAAGATAGTATTTTAACTGGACGTCCTTTCTCTTGCCAACCTTTGTTCCTAAGTAAGGTACTTATATTATGCTGCAGGTCTTTTTGTTTGATGAACTATTCAACAACTGGATATGTTTTTATGGCAGGTATAGAGATATACATATAAACACACACACACACACACACACACACACAATGGGCTTCCACACAGTTTCTGTCTACTGATTTCACTCACAAGGCATTGACTAGATAAGGCTAATAACAGATGGTGTCACATAGCAGGAACAAACTCAGATGCATGTGGTTGTGAAGAGAACCTTCCTAACCACATAGCTATGCCTGACAAGGTGGAATGAGAAGCCATTTATAACTGGCAATGTGATTGGCTGGCAAGTGATAAATACATAGTGTATTCCTGTCAGTGGATGCATCGGTATTTGGTTTGTCAGAAATTGGTGCTTGTTATCTAATACATTAAAATGTTGATTTTGGCTCAAGGCCAGCAATTTTGGGGGAAGGGATTATATTGACCCCCAGTGTGCAACTGGTACTTATTTTATTGACTCTGAAAGGATGAAAGGTGAAGTCAATCTTGGCAGATTTTAAACTGAAGACATAAATTTGGAAGAAATGCCAGTAAGCATTTAGCTCAGCATAGTAACGTTTCTGCCAGGTTGTTCTCTTAACTAATGCATTAAAATATTACTAGTTCGTTTGATCTGTTGTCGCTATTTGATATAGTTATGTATGTGTGTATAATCTTTGCTAAACGATTTTGTCTCTTGTTTGTTATATCTTATCAGTTTGGTGAGAACATTCCAGGAACACACCAGCTGGGTCATGAATGTGCACTATCAACGAGGATTGCTGAATAAGATTGTGAGCTCCAGGTAAGCACTGTACTGGATTAACTCTAGGACAATGCATAGCTTATCGTTTGCTTGTTGCTAGTAGTGATATTGCAGAGCAGCAATATACTATATCTTGTTTGTTCATTTTTTTTCCATACTCAGCATGAATTAGACAAATATGTTATTGAAGTATTGTTTTGCAGCTGGATTCCCTGTCTGGACTGTGACATTAGAAAACAGTAAAATTATAATTCTTGTGTCTATGCAATGTTACCTGATATTACCTACAGTGTTAAAAGTATACTCCTAACGTTAACTATGGTGGATACAGGTTTAAATAACTTGCACTCTGTCAGTTACGACAAGGAGGGCTCCGGTTGATCCAATTAACTGAACTGCTTGTTTGTAAAATTAACCTATAAGTGGCTGAGCAATCCACAAACATCTGTACCCTTAACATCTGTACCCTTAACATCTGTACCCTTAACATAGTCCTCAAGGAGATTCAGCGTGTCATAAAATGTGACAAGGCTGGCCCTTTGGATTACAGGTAAAACTCATTTTTGTCAGCTGAGTGGAGTGGAGAAATGTAAAATAAAGTGTTTTACTCAAGGATACAACATGCTGCCAGGAATTGAACTCTCGACTATACGATTGTGAGCTGAATATCCTAACCACTAAGCCATGTGCCTTCAGTGAGTGGGTACAGGTATCCCCTGCATTATGGCTACCTTAAGTTATGTGATTTTGTGCTTATGTAAATTGTAAAGTATGACTACTAATTTCAGGATCTGGTCTCTAATTTCAATCTTATGAAAACTTGGATAAATTTTGAGACTCTAAAAACTACATTTTTTTGGGAAAAGATCACTTCTTGCTGATTTAGCTAAGGATCAACGTAGTTAATTTGAAAAACAACCTATAATCACAACTTGTGCACACACCCACACACACACCCACACACACAAACACAAACACACACACAAACACACACACAAACACACACACACACACACACACACACACACACACATCACTTTAGATATGGAGTGTGAGATGAAATTTTTCACTGAATTTTTTTAATGTATGTTTTCTTAGGTCATGATGAGTAACTGTCTATTCCTATATCTACATAAGCACACATACACCATCACTACTTCTACCACTTCTATGTATCATCACCATCACAACCAGCACCAATACCAAAGCCAGTACAACCACTGCCATTACCATTTTCATTTTTTTAAAAGAAAAAGCACCCTTGCTGGTGCAATGTAAAAGCACCCACTACGCTCTGTAAAGTGGTTGGTATTAGGAAAGGCATCAAGCGGTAGAAATCTTGCCAAGATAGACAACTGGAGCCTGGTGCAGCTCTCCAGCTTGTCAGCATCTGTCAAACTGTCCAACCCATGCCAGCATGGTAAATGGACATTAAATCACGATGATGGTGGTGAATCACAGGAGCTAATGTGGTAATGTAGTGCCTTTTAAGTGTTGAATGAAATGTCTTTGATATTTAGTCAGTTAGGATTGGTTTAAAACTATTCCAATACCTATACAATTAACATGAACAATATGATCATTGCCAGCACATGCAATAGCTCCACCACCATCATCAACACAAAAACCAATACAACCAACCTACTAACTTTTGAATAACCAATTGGCAACAATTATAACATCAGCATAATATACAGCTGTATATGTTAAATGTCAACATAGTGTGTTAACTGTAATCATACAGTACTTTTTCTCACTTCACTCCACCATCCTTTCGTCTTCTTATTTCCATTCTTACACTCATAAGAATAAGACAAGCAATGTTTTACTCTCACAAAGCAGTTCTTTCCTGGTGCTATTCTTTCTACTACATAATTATTGTGTATAGTTGTTGATCACTGGCTACTATTGGATTTACTTACAATTCAAGATATCTGGGAATACGTAGTGTAAAAGGAAACCATAAAAGCATTCCACTGGATATTAAACTTGATGTTTTAAAAAGATTTGATGCAGGCAAAAGAGTTAACTACAGTGCCAGAACTTTAAAGCTTGCAATGTCTTCAGTGAGAACAATATATGACATGAGATGCAGCACAGAATTTTGTCAGTGAACAGGTCGCGGTCTCAAAGCGATGAAAATATTTTGACAAATTAAATTTAAATGTTGAAGTGAATCTAACGGTTTTTGTGTGTTATCTAAAATGGCTTATAAACACTTTCCATGCTGCAATATATGACAATAGAGAGAAAATTAAATCAAGTTGCCCCATCGACCGATCAGACCTTTTTCTTTTTATAGAGCTAATGTGGTGCTTAAAATGGACAGCTCTTGGGTGCATGGATCTCAAAAATATATAACCAGACTGTATCTGTGACTTTACAAATTTTCCACAAGCAGGAAGTGTACACTTACAAATGATGTTGAGGTCATAGAGGATGATGTGGTTGGGTTCCTAGTGTCCCATAGAGGAAGTTGATCTAATAAGAAGCTGATGTTTTTGAACAAAATCAAACTGAGAGTACAGAAATTGCAACAACTCTGCTTAAATTGATTGCAAAGAATAAATATTGCTAAAGGGTTGGCACTTATAGAGCAAAAACTTGCAAATTTTGCTGATAACAACTTTTATTGTGAATGTAACACAAAGGTTACAAGAGTAGTTTACAATGAACTCAGTTCCAACACTGAGCTGTACAAAGTAATGTTGTGCCATAAATATCAAACAATTTTCTTTATCATTCAAGTTGTAGATATTGATAATGAACTATAAGAAAATAAGGTCCCTCATCCTCCCAGTAACTCTCATTCCCTCATCACCCCTCACAAAATAATCAACATCTGTTATGGTGAGCACATGCCCTACTACTGTATTATAAGTTTTATTTATTTCCTTACAGATTTCACTTCAAATGTTTCTATGTATGTATATTATACTGTGTATGTTTAGAAATTATTTTCATGCATAAAAGTGGTCATGTTACTTTTTTCTTCTGCTTTTTCAAAAATCCCTGTTATAGCATTAAAATTAATGGGAAAATTAATTTCATGTTATGGTATTTGAGTTGCAGCAAGATTTTCAGGGACATATTATTCTTGTAAAGTGCAGGAATCTTGTATTAAATTAAATAAAGAAGAAACTGGAAGGCTTTTATCAATCTTGATTTTTGTTACAGTTCTGCTGGTGACATACGATTTTGGGACATTCGACATCCGGAATCAGTTCGGAAGTTTCAGCTGCAACAAGGTTTGACTGCAATTGAGTTACATCAATATGCTGATGTGATTGCTAGGTAACTGAGTTTTCTTCTTCAAGTTGAGCTATTTAAGATGTTAACATGTGATAATTTTTAATGGATTTTGCATAGAAATAAATATTTAAATGTATGACCTTCCAATTTCTTCCTGTTTTGTTGCACCGCACTCAGATAAAATACATTTCAACGGCCCTAGCCCAGAGCTTTATGGTTATGTCACTACCACCTCCCTTAACTGTAAACAGCTCTTCTTTACCATTGCCATTCCAAATTATTGCTCCAACCTCCTCTTCTTTTACAAACCTACTGACCCTTACCTTGATTCCTCCTCATCCCAACCCATTCACACTGAAGAAGTTATCCCCTGCTCACAATATCTCCACCTTTGATAGAGCAAATTCTGTTGACATCAAGATTAAGTCTTACCATATAAGTTCACTTTGTTACTCCATTGTAGTTACCTTCAAGCTGCCATTGATGCAGCTCATCGTTGTATCTTACTTTGATCTGACTACACTTTGACCCTCTTTACCTCATACCAGTTCCGCTGCCGACTGCATTCCTTTCCTCTTCACCTTTCATCCTGCCTCTTCATGTTTCCAATGCACCATCTTGCACAACTTTCGTTTCCTTCAATCCAATCCAGCCAATTCCGTCATCTTCCTTGAACATCATTTCCCCTCCTTCAGCTATGATTGTCACAGGCAGCTGATCTTCTGGCCCACAGTTAACTTCACTTTCCATTTTCATATCCGGATCCTTCTGTTGTTGCATCTCATGCCCCTTGCTCAGGACACTACCAAATTGTATGGTTCCAATCCACTTCCCTTGTCACATTATGGTAGCAATAATCAGTTAGCTTTCTGCTACCCACTTCTCCTACACTAATAAACGTCTACACATTCACTTCCTTCCACCCACCCACTTCACATGTATTTTTACACTCCAAACCACTTTAACTTGCTACATACACATCTTTTCCCATACATCTGCTCATGCATATGTTTCATGATGTCAGTGAAATATATGCTAGCTCATACACTATTACAATAATATTAGACTAAATTGCTATTACCTTACTCAATATACTCTCCTCTGCCAGAGATCACTTACCCATTTCCATTTCTGTCACGACATACACAAATATTTTGCTCTCTAGCTAATTCTTTTCCTTTTCTCTATCTTGACAAAAGACATTGTCCACCATATTTATATGTCTTCTCAGCTTAATACATTGACATTTTGCTATTGCTTTTTTGTCTTTTGTTTTTTTCTTGCTCTTAAATTGCCTTCTGAATTACTACACTGATGTTGATCAAAACTTTGACTTATTTGGATACTGGATTATTTTAACTTAATTATGAGTAGCTTGGACTCAACACCAAGAGTCAATTATTTTTGTAGATCAGATATTTATCAACCATCTTTTTATGCTGTCATTGCAGTGGTTCCAACCAAGCAATAGTGATCTTCAACCATGCTGGAGAACAGCGCAGTGTTATAAAAAATCACGAGGGCTTTCTCGGCCAGAGAATCGGACCGGTCCGATGTTTGACTTTCCACCCATACAAGGTGAGTACATTGATGAAGCTTGTTGTGTAAAACATAGTGTCTGATTTCCAAGTGTATGGTGTCTCTATATATGTAAAGGTCTTCTAAACTGTGTGGAATAGGCACAGGCATGGCCATGTGGTTAAGAAGTTCAGTGTGGAATCTTGAACAAGTGTCTCTTCTTTAGCCTTGGGTTGACCAGTGACTTGTGAGTGAAATTTGGTTGATGGAAGTTGTGAAGTCCATCATCATCATTTGACACCCATTATCCATGCTGGCATGGGTTAGATGGTTTGACAGGAGCAGGCAAGCCAGAGGACTGCTTCAGGCTCTACTGTCTGCATTGGTAAGGTTTCTGTGAGTGGATGCCCTTCCTAATGCCAACCACTTCATAGTGTAATGGGTACTTTTTACATGGCACCAGCACCAGAAGAGGTTGCTAAGTAACTTACAAGACAATATCCCTAACTGGGAGGGAAAGTAGTATTGAGGGAGGTGCCTTTGTGTCAGTTGAGAGGTTAAAGTATAATAGAAGGATAGAAATTGGTGTTTTGCTATAAAGGAGATATTCGGCTCCCCTAGTTGGAAAAGGAGAGAAAGATAGGCCGACAAAGTGAGAGAGAGATATAGACGATGGTAAGATGTGTTGGGGCATACTGACGATATATAGACGGGGTGGGGTTTAATATATATGATACAGAGGATTGGACAGGGTAAGTGGGCTGGTGGGGGATAGAGGGAGGTGAGGAGAGATGGTTAGAGATGAGGCAGAGGTGATGGTGAGAGAAATAGTGGATCAAATATGTGAAGGCATTGAGAGTGATTATGTGTGGATAGGCGTATGGAGAGTGGAAGGGGCTTGTATCGGGTAGTGGTCAAGACTAGTTGCCCTTGGGAATGACATTGTCCTTATAGTTGAATCTCTACAAGAATTAGAGAAGAAATTTCAGGTGTGGAAGGAAGGACTGTGATAAAAGGGCCTTAGAGTTAATTTATCAAAGACCAAAGTACTAGTAAGTAGGAAAGCAGACACATTTCTACTAAATATCACCACTCTGTTCTATTTTATTTCTGTTTACTGCCTGTCTTGCATATTATATCCTTTTTTCTTTTTTTTTTTGCATTTCAATCGCCTCATTGTACATTTGCATTTTCACCACTTGTACAAAGAGGCAATCAAAAAGCAAAAAAAAAAGAAAAAGAAAACAAAGCATGTAATATGCAACATAGGCAGTAAACAAAACTAAAATAGAACAAAGTGGTGACATTTTGTAGAGATGACCCAGAAGTTGTTGCTCTTCGATTACTATCACAAACAGCAGTAGCTTTCTTCAGCTGAGTACATGTCATTGGTTGGTTAAAATTACCCAAATATGATAACTTTAACACAAAATAACTTCTAAAATACGAAATTCTGTTAAAAATGTTGAAAGTAAATCATGTTCAGTGTGAGAAATTACACCAGTATATGAAGTTTCAAACTGTTAAAAAGAAAATGTTTTTAATCTGTGAGCAAAACTGAAGAGATCCGGAAATAAGTATCAGGCTTAAAAAAAATTAAGCACTAAGTTGATTTGTTAGACAAAACCCTTCATTGTGGTGCTCCAGCATGACCACAGTCTAATGACTGAGACAAGTTAAAGATAAAAGATTGAAATTCCTCTCAGGTATTTTGACAATTAATTTGTTTTATTTCTGTGTGTTTCAGGTCAAACTTGCGGCGGGATGCACCGACTCTTTGGTATCTGTCTATTCCACTGCACAGTGAAGTAGGTCGTCACTCTTCACCATGTACTTTAGGAGTTCTGGATGTGTAACTGCTTTAGAAGTGCAGATTTCATTGCTAATTTTAGCAGCAAAGATTTCAGGTTCAATACAACCAATGATTCAATGAGCCTTTCTGGAAGACAAGGTGCTATTTGCAAACTGTATGGTGTTAAGGGGCAGGGGAGGAAAAAAACCAAACCAGACCAAAAAAATAGAGAAAGACACGACAGTAAAAAAAAATGAGTAAATACAATATTAAATGTTTAAAAGAAAGAGTTAATTTAAAAAATGTAAAAGGTACAAAATGTTTATTACATTTGCTTTATTTTTTCTTTAAAAATGTGATGTAATCAAGAAATTTTCATATTGGGAAATGAAGGTGAAATTTGAAGTAGAGAGTCGACTAGAGAAAACAGAAAGTGGAAGAAATACACACATACACACACATTTCAAAAGCATACATACATGCACCACATTTACATATAGACACACAATATGTTTGTACATTTTAAAATATAAACTCAAATTCTACTTCTCTGTTCTTTTTCTCTGAAGTGACTTCTGTTTTTCACCAAACCTTTCTACATAATGCTGTCTTTTATAATGTTTCTCTTTTATTTTCCTTAGAGATTTAACAATTTCATAGTAGCACACATACATACATGCACATTATACATAAACTAGCTCCTCTCTCTAAAGACTTAATATACCTGTATACACAACTCATTCAAACACACAAACATACTCACAGTCTACACCGCCACCACCACCACCACCACCACCTCCATATTGTTAAGGCAGAAGATTATAACCCTTTTATTTGTTTTACCTTATTTTAATACTGTTCAGGTTATATGACCAGACTTTAATGGACTCTTCTTCTCTACAGTTTTTTTCCCCACCAAAGAAGTTTTCATCTGAATTTTGCTGCTGAATTAGCATTTCTTTTAGTCGTATTTATTTTTTTTTTGTACTTTTTTAAGGCATAAACTTGATGGGGGAGGATTCAGAGTTGAGTGAAAAAATTAAATTTTGTGAAAATTTCAAATATTTTTTTATTTTCTTAAATTCAAGAAAATGTTTTGGGTTTTATGTCACGTTTGTAAAAGAAAAGTAAAATCTTTGCTGTGTTTATTATTATTATTATTATTATTTTTGTTGAGAGTAATCAATTACAAAGTGGACAAGATATCAACCATTTTTGGCTTGCAGATCTCTTTACAGGTGTTACATATTGCCCTTCAGCAAGATACTCAACTGTGCTTGTGTTAGGGCTTCATGCTTGAATATGAATTCATTATTATTATTATTATTATTATTATTATTTGAGTTTTCTTTTAAACTTCTCATTGTGTTGTAAAATAGCTGACTGTTATTATTTTACATTTGTAATGTTTAATTTGCATATATGACTATAATTTATTTCATACAGTGTCAGAAGAGAGAGCAATGGCATTGATATTTCGTTTGGTCTTGTTTAGAAGCTTTGTAAAACAGTCAGACAAAGCTTACCTAACTGACTGACTAACTATTTTAGGCTGTGTATATAAACTACTATGAGAAATGGTGCGACAACATTGCTGCTGTTGTTAATCAAGCTGATCACACACACACACACACACACACACACACACACCCACGCACACGCACGCACACACACACACCATAATGGGTAGATTGCAATGTAACATCACAACCACAAATTAATGACTTTTGAATGATGAATTCAAAACACAAAGGTTGTTTTGATTTCCTTTTTTTTTTTTTCCTTTTTTTTAATGATGCTGAAGTCATTGTGACTCCATTTTCGTTTGTATTGAAAGTTACAAGGTGTCACATGATCACTTACCAGATGGCAGAAAGACATTGTAAATAGAAAATGACGAGACCCGTTCAACTTTGGCATACTATATAATTAATCTTATAAACTGATTCTCTATACACTAACTGATTAAAAGCATCTGAAAAATTATTTGTTTGAAATTATTTTTCTTAAAATTGTTTTTCTTCAGTTTTCTGAATCCACATCTTCAAAAGGTGTATTTTATTAACTTCTCTTGTATTCTTACTCTGTCATGTTAGGTAAAACAGCATTAGTTTTAGTCTTATAATTTCATTCACTTCCATGATGCTTTAGAGAAATATTAAATTGACTCCAAGAAGGGATTTGAACACTGTAAAGATCTGTAACTGATACAATAAGAAATTGCATATGTGGACTAAATGCCACAATGTATTCAGCACATCAGTTTATCAATCACCTCCTTAATACACTTCTCTATCTTATATACATACAAACGGATGGTATTTGTTCACATAATGGCTATCTATGGAAAAATAAAACCTTGTTTATTTTTGGAGATATATTTGTCAAATTTGGGTCAGTTTGTTTTCATGACATATTCTGTCAATCTCATTCGAGGAACCCGCCGTTGTCCTTGATGACAGTCTCCAGGCAACCTTGGAACAGGCCACAGGCCTTCGTTACTATCTCCCATTTTAGACCTCAGAAGGCCCTGATAATCCTAGCCCACAGCTCATCCTTTGTGTTGCAGCTGCTTTGGTTAGTCTCTTCTTCCACCATGCTCCACACAAAGAAGTCAAGGGGGTTGCAATCAGGCGAGTTGGGAGGCCAAATGTCACGTGCTGTTTAATAGAAGAAATACTCCGATGGATAGGCCTGAGTCTTTTGGCTGGTGTGACAAGGCCTAGAGTCCTGCTGCCACACGTACGACCTCCCTGCAGCTACCCGGTTGATCCAGGGCTTCACCACCTCACTCGAACGCAGATGTAGCCATTGGTGTTCAGCTTGAGGCTCTCAGGGAAGAAATGGGGTGGCATGACGATACCGAAGACCATGATTATTGTTGGGAATTTCGTCTGCATGACTGCGTGAGACAGCGATCCACCTGTTGTTCTGGGAGTTCATCTTCTGTTCTTGGCAGAAAGTCTTCTTGTTGGAGAAGAGCCACATCATGTCTGGCTCCAGCAGGTGTTTCAACTTGTCGATCAGCTTCTTGGTGTGTTAATGGTAAAAATAAAAATAATGGTAGTAATAGTAGTCCCAGCTCTAATGCATATATAAATAGTAATTGAGGTACTATTTTGGTGGAAATAACCCTGTTTTTGAAACCTTAGGCGAAAGTAATTCCAGCTGTAAAATTGATAGTACCATTAAGATAACATCTAGTAATAATATTGATTATAATACTACAATTAATCATGTTCTAATAACTAATTCTGAGAGACGAGTTAGTACTAATCCATTTAGCCATAAGTACTACATAGGTTAAATGAATTTAACCAAGTAGGTTAAATAAACGCCTTTGTAATTTCAAAAACAACCTTATATGTCCTTTAGAAAATCAGTGTTTAAGAAAGATTCTAGTATATCAATGTATGGTAATCGCAGGGGATTGTTCATAGGTTTTTCTGATACAATTTGGAATTACAGATTATATGACCATTTTTCTTGATGTAAATTTAGGAGAAAGTGTAATTCTAAGAATCTTAGTAAATGCATTTGGGATTGGAAAGACAGGAATATTTACTACGATTTGAAGTGCTCCTTTGTAAGTTACGCTTCACTGTACAATACTGGTAATTTTAAATGTAATCTTTTCTTCAATGAAATGTATTATATAATTAGTTCAAATTAAACTTAAATTCTAGAACCAATCTTCTGTTGAAATTTTCTCATAATTATAGAAAAAACTTTAAATATTTCAATATTAACGTAGCATATTTAAATTGCTTTCCTGCAATTTGCAGGAAAGCAATTTAAATATGCGAGATTTTTCTAAAATATTAAAAAAAATTATTTTTAGTATACTTAGGTTACTAAATGTACTGTGGTAGCCTTTCTGTGTTCGTATTTTTTTTAGTTCATTCGTTGACCTCACCGTAAGTTTAAATACTATACTGGCTTTCCTTAACATATGATATTTCTTCTTAACGTTCTTTTTTTTCTGTGTTGCTTTCTTCCTTGTATTATAACCATTCTATCAGTTATTTTTTGATTCAAGCTGTTATGGGTTTCCTCAATAACACTGTGTTTGCATACATTTAAGATATATTAAAGTTTACAATTGATCCAATATGGATCAACTTGTATTTTGTACTTTTTACTATATCTAAAAATGCTTACGCAGTAGAAACGATCGTCGGACTTGTATGATGTAATCCTCATATAAACATGTGACGTTCTTCTTTCTTTATGCTATATATATGTATAATGATGGGCGGATCTCTGACTGATGATTCAGTTCAATTAAGTAGCTGAGTATTCCACAGACATGTACCCATAAATTAATTCTCATCCACAATCAGCATGATACTACATGTGACAATGCTGTGCCTTCTGAATTACTGGTACAATCCACTCTAAGGTTTTATACAGTTTCACTCAATGTTGATCCGAGACTATAGAAAATGATGTTTGCTCAAGATTCCATGCAATGAATTGAATCCTGGACTTGATGGTTGCAAAGTGAACTTCTTAAACATCAGCCATACTGTACTTGCATAACAATAATTTGTAATAAATTCCTAATTGCTATGTGTTTCTGTTTAAGGAATACACGTTACAATTTGAGCGTGAATTATATATATTAGAGACATGTAATTATGAAAGATAATTGTGCCAAAAGTTAAGTTCAGTGAATGTGTTGTGATAATATGAATAACAGGTTGTCAGAATAGCTAAAAATAGAGAAATAGGCTGTGATAGTGAGTTATGTATCTATGTATGTGTGTATAGTTGTCTGAGTGAGAATGTGAACAAAAATAGTGTAATGTCTTGTTGATTTGATTTGTTGGTTGCACATAATTGTAAATGTTCACTTTGTGGAATCTGTCTAATATTAGAATCTCGTATTTGTTGCCGATGAATAGTTAAGCAGTCTCTTAAGGTAAATTTAATTTGTCCCATATAATCTTTGTTACACCCATTAAATTTAATCGCACAACTTAAATGTTTTGACGAACGGGTGTTTTTCTTTACAGTGAAAATATTTACTAACTGAAAGTGAATATACCTTCAATAAAATTGATGGGGTTTCTCGGGCGAACACACTATAGCTATCAGTGTTGTTTTAAGGGGTAATTTGGCGATGTTAAGCAACTGTTTTAGGGATTTTGGTTGTCTTTGTATTGTTATTTTTGTGTATTTCGAGTGTTTGGGTCTTGTTTTTAATTTAAAAAATGCCTTGGTATTTCTTTGGATTGTGTGATGTAAAGTAGATTATGGGGCGTGTTTAAATTGTTTTTTGCTCTTTGTAATTCTTGAATATCAGTTGCTTCGATGTGTTTTCTTCTCTTACCACTTAACATTGTTGGGTACTGTTTTTCAAGAATTACTCTTTTCTTTTTATTTCGAATTTCAAAATGCGGAACACTTGAACATATTCTTGCTAGTTTAAGCAGTGTATTTGTCTTTGTATGTTTAAGGTAACCTGAAGAGAACATAGCATGGAGTTTAAATATTTGCTCTAATAAATTAGTAACTTAAATCAGATGATGCGGTGCCAAGTGGCGAGGCAGCTGCTACTAGTCGACACTGATTGTCATTGAATGACGTATAAAGTTCAATTCACATGAGTGGGTCAGTTGTTAGGCGACTGTTATGTGCTGCAGTGGCTGCTGGACATTGTTGAACGACGGCTGAATCTTCATTTTAAACCCATTTGAAGGATCCCCCTCCACCTTTTTGGGAGGATGCGAAAGAAAAGAAAAACCGTATGATACTTTTGTGGTAATGTAACTAGAGTATTGAGACAACTCTGATGTGTTGCTTTCTTTAGAAATTGCAGTAAAAACCACGAAACAGTTTTATCAACTATTATGGTTTAAAGTGCTCTCAGAAGGTGCTCCGTTTATGACAGCAGTAATAAAGTTTTGTTGAAGTGGCTTGCACACACCCACTGTGGTTCGCTGAATATCAAAGTGTAACGTTGTTACCATGTTACATTTCCGTCACTCGAACCCATCGAACGGTGCTAGAACTCTTGAGTATCAAAGTACGCCTCCCATCCCTAACACAAACAACACGTCCTTCTTGTTTCAGACCGAGGAAGTGGTAAAGGGTTATTCTCGTTGCAACTCTATCTTATCAGTTGATTAGTTCCTCCGTTCTTACGTTCCCGTTGCTATTACTTTGCTAAATCTAATAGATTTAAATAATTTTCCTTTTTACCCAAGGTACGATCTGGGTGACATCCCGTCCCACCCTGAATTTTGTCAATGTCCATGTTACCGTGTTCGGGGAAACCAGGCGATACTTGCAAGACATTTACAACCTGCTTTCTTGTCAGATTCTACCACATGATCCTTACGAATGACTAAGATGCCATTTCAATCACTCACTGAGTGATGTATTCCAAGGAAAACTTACAAACCTTCTAAGATATGCTGCCTGAAAAGAGAATAAAGGTTGTGATGATGAAGCAATCTACTTTCGATAAAAATTTCTGACAACGAGAAATGTTAGCAGCCATTCAAAACGCATACTTCTGTTTATTTACAATGTGTACGTGCGTGTGCGCACTTCTAATGTATGTATGTATGTATGTATGTATACACACACGACCAACATTCACCCACAGTTTACCACACCAAACACACACCTGGCACACACATCCACAATTCAGCCAACTATATACAGATGTACATATAATAATTTGATGGCCATTGACTCTTAAGAGTTCTTCTGCCCTTTTACAGGTCTTGTTTTTAGTCCTGCAGGTTGTCCAATACATACCCTCCTCACCAAGTGGAATTGGTGGGGGAGCCAGTTTAGTCGTCGACGACCTGACCATGCGACAGGTAGTACCGGGTTACATGGTACCAGTAGCGTAAACGACCTGACACATTCTTGGTAAACTTGGATGTCCACCTCAATTTATCAACCTTGTCATGTAAACAAGAATTAGCGGGACCACTTCAGATACTCTTCCAGAGTTTCCTTGCAAGTGGTAAACTTCCAAAAAAGCTAAAAGAAGGCATCATATGCCCTATCCATAAAGGTGGAAGCAGAGCAGAGGCCCAATACTACAGACCCATCTCTCTGACTTCACATGTCAGCAGAATCATGGAGTGAATTGCCAGAAAGAAACTGATTACGTTTCTAGAAGAAAATGACTTGCTGAACGATACTCAGCATGGCTTCCGTCCAGGCAGAAGCTGCCTCACACGGCTCTTACGGCATTATGACTGTGTCCTTAAGCAGCTGCTCGACCATTCAAATGTCGATGTGCTATATCTTGACTGCAAAGGACTTCGACAAAGTTGATTATGGCATGATATGTCACAAGTTGCGAAAGCTTGGTATAGCTGGTAAACTAGGAGAGTGGCTGCATGACTTCCTAAACAATAGAAGTCAGACAGTTGCAGCCAATGGTGCACTCTCTAGGGAAACACAAATTTCGAGCGGCATCCTTCAGGGAATTGTCTTAGGGCCATTACTGTTTATAGTAGCCGTCTTAGATATGCCTACAGCCACTGTCACTAGTTATGCTGGTGATACAAAATTATCACAAGCAATAAAGTATCCTGATGATGTCGTAAACCCGCAGAAGGCCTAAATGCAATATACAAGTGGGCAGAGCAAAACAATATCCAATTTAATGCTGAAAAATCTCAAGAACTGCGCTATAAGATCACAAATGCTCCACAACCGGCATTTACAGGACCCGGAAGTACTGCAATCCTAGAGTCACAAACAATAAGAGACCTGGGTATCAGTATGTGCAATGATGCATCATTTCACATGCTCATTACCAAGTTGGCAGTAAAGTGTAGACAACTGGCAGGATGGATACTAAGGACATTCAGGACAAGAGATCAAGAAGTCATGTTGACTCTAGGAAAGACCTTTGTCCTCAATCGCCTAGAGTACTGCTCTCAGCTGTGGTCACCACTCAGTCTCAACCTAACAATGGAGTTAGAAGCAATCCAGTGTCACTACACTAAAAAGATTGCTACAGTCCAACAGATGAACGGCAGGGAGAAGCTGAAAGAACTACGACTCTACTCACTAGAGCGCAGACGTGAGAGATATGTAATGATTTACATGTGGAAAATGCTGGAAGGGCTAGTACCTAATTTTGGCATGAAATATTATATGAATGCTCGTACTGGACGCCACTACATATTACCGAAGGTACCGTCCAATGCATCTAATACAAGAACCAGGTACTGCAATAGCCTAGGGTTCACAGGACCACAGCTCTTCAATGCTCTGCCAAAACAATTAAGAAACTTACATGGTATAGATGTCGAAGTCTTCAAAAGGAGACTAGACACTCTCCTATCCACAGTACCAGGACGAACCAATGACTCGACATGAGGCACAGTTAAGGGTAGCAGTGTCAAATTCCCTCGTACACCAGATGGACCATCAACAATTTTGATGGGATCGCATTAGTCGGAGGAGAGGAACTACGGAAGGAATGTGGAGAGGGTGCAAAAATAAAGAGTGAAAAAATCATGGTGGTGCTTCAGCATGACCACAACCACCTGGCTGAAAGGCATAAAAGGAAAAAAGAATATTACATATATATATATATAATATATATTATATTACATTATATTATATTATATCATATTATAAATATATATATAAACATAAATATAGATTAGTGGTACAAGGCACCAATATTTACTAGCAGTTGATATATATATGTATATATGTGTGTGTGTGTGTGTGTGTGTGTGTGCGTGCGTGCGTGTGTGTGTGTGTGTGTATGTGCGTGTAGAGTTTAGGACAATCAATAAGTTGTCATAATAGTACTCGGAGTTTCAAATGCCGGAGCTAAGAGCTACGATGCATTCTCGTCGGCTATTAATGGCAGTAGACGCTATGAAAAACCGTTGAATAAAAGGGAAGTTACTCTAATAGGCAGAAAAAGTATAAAAGATAAAAAATACACGCAACAATGTTCTCACAGTACATAGACATAAAACCTCGTGCGTTCATAAGGTCTACATACGTACACACTCACACAAACATGCATATGTACATGCACACACACACAAACATATATGTGCATGTACGTACTCATATATATAGACATATCCACACACACACATGTATATGTAAATATATATATATATATATATATGTAAATGCACACGCAACTTCATCCTCATATACACATAGGTGTATGCCTGCATACATATATATTTAGACATTTATACATATAAATATATAAATATAGGTATGTATATGTGTATATATGCGTGTATGTACACATTTATGTATATGTATGAAATTGTGTATGTGTGTGTGTGTGTGTGTGTGTGTATGTATGCACATGTATGTATGTATGGGTGTATGTGTGTATATATATATATATATATATATATATATATATGATTATATACATTTATGTCAACATTGCTTGTATAAATACAAGATTAACTCCCCTTTGCTGTCCCATTATACATAAAAC
>NC_142952.1:16760896-16773396 GCF_046866305.1 Octopus bimaculoides
AATGTAACGGAAGTTAATTAGTCCGATAATGATTTTCAAAGTTAACTTAAAGGTCAAATCGTTAACGAAAATGTGTAACGGACTTACACCCAGCTCTGTATATATATATATATATATATATATATATATATATATATATATATATATATATATATATATATATATATATATATATATATGCTTGTATATGTGTGTGCGCGTGTGTGTGTGTAGGTGTGTGCGTTTGAGTGTATGCATGATTTTAGGCGAGACACCCACGCACATATGAATGAACTTGTGTGTGTATATGGAAAAATCGTAAACATGTAAATGTATATTATTTATATACATTGTGTGTGCGTGTGTGTTTGTATGTATGCATTTATACTCACACAAACTATACACACTCTCACACATGCAAACACACACACACACACACAGAAGCGTGCACGCACGCAAATACATATCCATGCACACGTGCGTGTGTGGCACGCAGACCACTGTGTTTTTGCTTAGTTAATGTGTCCACAGGGAACAACGATTTTTAGTTAGCGTGTGTTGTCTAACGATTGACATCTGTCTTGTGACGTAAACACCATTGATTGGTTACAAATTTCATATTCAGCAAGGATTCTTTTCCATGTCTTTTCTCATTTCCTCTTGCAACATAAATTTACTAGTTTCATTTCCGCTTTTACACAAGCAACATTGAAACAGATAGATAAATAAACATTGAGACAGGTAAAATAAATAGATGAACGGACTGATGGATAAGGACTAGAAAAGTAAATTGAAATAATTTCAAATAAGCCGGAAACGAATGTTATCAGTTATATTTTCTACTTTACTCCCTCGCCTCCCGCCAACCATTATCAGTTTTCGTACAAATCGGTCTGATTCATTTAAAGCTTTCACTAAACTAAAGAGGTCATATCCCAAGCAAATCGAAACCTTAATTTTATGGGTATAGGGATGGATTTGTTGTTGGGTTGTTATGGGTCCGATCCTATGTTGCAACTAGAGACAGTTATCTTTCTGTGTAACTGGTGAAGACAATAGGCCGAAGATTTGTTTGACAATATGGGGAAATGTGGATTCTCTTTCGAATCTTAGCCTAGGTATTCTGTAGTTGTCCACTTCATATATGCATGAACGTATCTATGTATTTAAGTGTATGCGTGTGTCTGTATCTACGACGGTGCTACGCATGGTCTTCGACAGCAAAATTCCATTCACATGGAACTAGTGAAGCCTAGGCACAATTGTTCAAGTTTCCCCACAATGAGATCCAACTCAAAACCTGGAACTACATCCCAACCTCACGACTATATGCATATGATTACACTATCATCTAAATACATAATATATATTCTGAATCATGTTCAGGTTTATTAGAAATATCGAGCGTGCCGTTTCACAACCCAACATACAACACTGACATGTTTGGGAACTGAGGCGGAAGATTTAGAGAAAGCTGACAGCTGTGGTTTATTCCGGGTGCCTTATAAACAAAACTGACATGAGCACGGATGGCAGTTGAGATGACACACTGAATAATTAATGTAACAAATAAACCAGCTAATTAGAGCAGTACTTATTGACTCACTCAATCAAGGCAGAGTTTGATTCCTTAATACTGAATGTTTATTATTACTTTTTTTGGCCAAACGTTAAATGTATTTAACATTTCCTTACGACCTTCTCTTTATCTCTTGCTTTTTTTCTCCCTCTCCAAATCGCTTTCGTCTCTATTCCTTCCCTTCTTTTCTCTCTCCGTTCTCAATTCTTCTCCTCTTTGTCTGCTTCTGTCTCTAATACACGCGAGCCAACCTCTGACACTTTTCCCTTCTGTTGCTAAAGGAGACGAGAGTATCGGGATCATTTTCAGTGCAGTACACTAGCACACAAAAGGAGCACAAGCACAGACATGACTGTGTAGGCAAAAGAGTGCATGGGATGTTAGTCGAGTATGTGGCTTCAAAACAACAGAAAAGTGGCATGAACACAAAGCTGAGATAGAAAATGAGAATTACAAGATCTTGTGGGACTTCACCATAATGACTGACCATATTATTGAGGCAAGAAGACCAGACTTGATTATAGTGGACAAAATAAACAAACTGCAAGATCACAGGTTTCGCAGTTCCCTATGAAAGGCAGAGAGCTGGCAGAAACGTTAGCACGTCGGGTGAAATGCTTAGCGGTATTTCGTCTAAATTCTGCCGAGGTCGACTTTGCCTTTCATCCTTTCGGGGTCGATAAATTCAGTACCAGTTACGCACTGGGGTCGATGTAATCGACTTAATCTCTTTGTTTGTCCTTGTTTGTCCCCTCTATGTTTAGCCCCTTGTGGGCAATACAGAAATAAGAAACGTTAGCACGCCGGGCGAAATGCTTAGCGTATTTCGTCTGTCTTTACGTTCTGAGTTCAAATATCTATGATCCAGCATCATTGCTATGTTGTCATGACGTCTCGTATTCTTTCTGGGCTACTGGTGTACATTCATATACACACAACAGATTAGACTGTTGGAAAAGAAAAAATCCTAACAGGTTGCAGCAAATAACTTTAGATGCCAAGAACCCTCCTAAGTATCCTAACTGTTCATATTATTATTATTATTATTATTATTATTATTATTATTATTATTATTATTATTATTATTATTATTGTTGTTCAGTAGTTTTATTTTTATAACGTGCTTTCACTTCACTACCGAGCGCAGCTCTGTGCGCCTTGGGTATGTGCTGTGGTTTGCTGTGGTGCTCTTATGTTTACTGTATTGAAAGTGTTTTGCGTAGAATGTGTGCAGTACCCAGTAGTGCAATTTTCTGTATGTTATATATAAGGTCTGTTTGGGTGGTAGAACTCCTGTTCGGATGGGTTTGAGTGAGTATCCTGCTTCTTTTGTAGCTGCAGTGGCTGCCGCATATATTATGTCATTTAGCTCAGTGATATTGCCTGTTGTTTCTGTGGTTGTTAGTTCCGTGACGGCCAGGTTTATGCTATTTATTATTGATGTTGTTTTATTGTCTATTTTGATTTTTGGGAGATATAATCTGTGGTCCATTCTAAGATCTGTGGTTTTCAGTTCTTCGGTTATTTTCATTTTCATAGTATCGTAATTATTAGGTTTCCCTTCGTTATTTCCAGGCTTTATATTTGTTTATTATTATCATTATTATTATTATTATTATTATTATTATTATTATTATTATTATTATTATTATTATTATTATCATTGTTGTTGTTGTTGTTGTTACGCTAGCGCATGCTAATTTAGTTAGCAGGCATTTCATCCTGAGATTTTGTGACAAGTCTCCTCAAGTATCAAGAATTTTTCTTAAGATTCTAGTAAAATATAGGTTGGTACTTTTCCGCAGGTCGACAATGCGAGTTTCAATTCCAATTTCTTACATTTCTGCATTTTTTTGTTTGTTTCTTTGTCTCGTTTGACTACATTTATTTGTTTATAATTATAGAAGCGGTGCTCTATCAAATTTTCTGCGCTATCAGATAAGACTCGGAGCCTAGTACTAACACGAAAGTGTTAATGACAATTAGCCAAAATTCATGTTGGATCAGAGGAAATATTAACGATGAGAAATAGTAAAAAATGAAAATAATAATGTCAGTGATGATAATAATAATAATGAAAGGAAGCAGTTAGAATTTCCTCATGTCCTGATCGATGATACATCTGGTAATGGTGTCACAATAAAAACACTGGTAATTGCACAACCTGATAATCTCTACCTCATATGAGTGACAGTGAGAAAACAAAATATTGTGAATAACGGTGGTAATGAAACTAAAACCCTTGATGATGACAGTGTTGCAACCGGCAGGCTCAGAGATACTGGTCTAGCTCCAGCCTGTCGATATCCAGCAATGGACTAGCACGGCGTAGATGGAACAAACAAGTCAATGCCGTGGTCATGGAGTGTTACTACTTGAGCAACCCTGTAGACGAAAATGGTGCTCATATTCGGGGATACCGACAACGTATGATCAATGGAGTGAAAGAGGATTGTCTCAACTCACAGAGATTATGTGATCAAGCTAAAGCAATAAGAAAAAATCGTTGGTTCACAGAAGTAGAGCTCGTATCAAAAGAGAGGCAAAATTAAATGTATGGACGGGCTAGCGATACCGTCGTGGGAGGTTATGAAGTAAATAGAAGAGACGGGCTGTAAGTACTTGGAGATATTGGAAATGGATAAATTGATGGAGAAAGAAATGACAGAAAAATTTAAGGTGGATTACTTGCACAAACTAAGACTGACCCTTAAGTCGAAGTTAAACGGACGGAATAAGATTGACGCTATCAACACCTGGGCGGTTTCATTCCTTAGATATAGGGCAGGGGTAATCGCATGGACAGTAGACGAACTAAACAGGTTAGACAGAAAGACAAGGAAGTTGCTAACTATATATGGGATACCCCACCCAAAAAGTGACACAGACAGAATGTATGTACCGAAAAAAAAAAAGGGGAAGAGAACTGATTGGATGCGAGCACAGCATTAGCGCAGAAGAAAACAACATAGCATGGTATGTAAAAAATGCCACATAACTGCTATTATCGGAAATAAGAAAGTCACGCTTGTGTAGAATGAAAGATTGCAAAGATAAAAGCACTGTACAAGCACTTGAGAATGAATGAAACTGAAAATAGGTGGATAAAGAAAAGAATGCATGGACAATTTGGTAGGGATGTTGAAGATAAGACAGAAAGAGAAAAAAGATGGCTGTGGATGGCTAAAAGTGATTCAAAACCGGAAACGGGCGCTCTAATCTGTGCTGCCCAAGAGCAAGTATTAAGAACTAAATACATCAAATACAGAATAGACAACACATCAGAAAGTGATAAGTGCAGAATTTGTGGACAAAATCGTGAAACTGTATGACATGTTACCAGTCAATGTACGCCACTAGCCCTGAAATAATATAAGAGACGTCATGACAATATAGCAAAGCTTGTCCATAGGACACTTTGCAACAAGTATGGACTTGACAGAGCAAAAAAGTGGCACGAACATAAACCCGAAGGCATCATCGAAAATGATAATAGAAAAATCCTATGGGATTTTATGATTCAGTGCAACCATGAGATAGAGAATAGGAGACCAGACATAGTGTTAATTGAGAAAGACAGCGAACGATGCTGGATCATAGGTATCCGATAAGGAAGAAAGAAAAGTCGATAGGTATAACAGGTTAGCTTGGGAGGTTAGGCAGTTGTGGTCGCTGACAAAGGTGGTAGTAGTACCAATAATTGTCAGAGTCCTGGGAACAGTGAGTAAAAATTTTAAGAAGTACATGGAACAAATAGGGGTTGTAATAAGGGTGGAGTACTTTCAGAAAACAGCACTACTGTAACCGCTTCGGTTGGTGCTCGAAAAATAAGGGGTGTTACCTTAGTTCACTGGTAGTGAACAGCTGACCCCGTAGTAATCTCCAGCGTTAGAAGCTGTGCAAAGACAAATGACAACAACAACAACAACAATAGTAATAATAATAATAATAATAATAATAATGATAATAATAATAATAATAATAATAATAATGATAATAATAATAATAATATAATAAATAATAAAAAATAATAATAATAAATAATAATAAATGCCCTGATGCAGTACCAGGCAGTGGCTCAAATGGCTTCTCATCTTAACTGGATGGAAGTGTTATCATGTACATTGTTTTGTCTTGGTATAAAAAGATGGGCTACAGCAAATATTCTGCCCAATACCACAGATTTGCTTGTCAGTTGCTTGATCTTAACCAGTTGAGCATGTCCCTTGGTGGGTGACGATATGTGCATCTCTGATCATGAGCAGAAGTAGTGGGGGAGCATCATGGCCATGTGTTGAGAGGAATTATTTGGGGTTTGGATAATTCACCTTTGGAAACATAGGTATTTCATTCGACATCCTCAAACAACCTTTATTCAAGGACCTTTTGAGTGGGATGGGCTACTCGACCTGAAGAAAATTCTAACTGGGCCCCACCTGCAAGGTCATGTGCTGTTTATCTTGATATGAGACCACTGTGTTGCGCACATATGGTTGTGATGCATGTGCCTGGTGTACCCTTATCAGATGGGTAGTCATGATGGGTATACTGGGCTTCGTATATTTTACCACAGTGTCACTTTGATGGCATGCCCTGCTTTCTCACTCAATAGTAATAATAATAATAAGTAACTGGACCCATGAAAAACTCACGGAAAATATAAAAAAATATAAGCATCTATAAATTGTGAGCTGGTGCTATGAGAAATATTTCTATATTGTGACACTTACAGAATGTAGAAAGAAGTGTAAAACCGATAACTATATAATCCAACCAAAATATCTCAGTTACGCAAACGTAAACAGAATTACTATTTAGCTTTAACACCCATAATGACCCTAATGACCAAAAAGATTTTCCTGCCCCTATATAGGATCTTTTTCGCTTTCTTCCAATCACTTGAAGGTTTATCGTGTCCCAGTACACTGGCTGGCCAAAATGAGTTGTAGCTGTAATTCAAAGGGGCCAGCCTTGTCATATTCTGTGTGAAGCCGAATCTCCCTGAGAACTACGTTAATGGTATGCATGTCTGTGGAGTACTCAGCCACTTGCGAGTTAATTTTATCTTCGTGTGGTAATGAAAAGTGAAAGTGACATCTAATATTTGTCTTTGATTTAACAATGTGTCTGTGTATCTATGTATCAACTTTCTTTGGGTCTATGTATCTACTGTCTCTCTCACTTTCTCTCTTTCTCTCTCACTTTCTCTGTGTCCCTCCTCTCTCCCGCTTTTAATTTAACAATGTGTGTATGTATCTATGTATCAACTTTCTTTGGGTCTATGTATCTACTGTCTCTCTCACTTTCTCTCTTTCTCTCTTTCTCTCTCACTTTCTCTGTGTCCCTCCTCTCTCCCGCTTTTAATTTAACAATGTGTGTATGTATCTATGTATCAACTTTTCTTGCTATGTGATAAACATTTAAAAACACCAAACGAACGCCGTCACCACTCACTGTCTCTCTCTCTCTTTCTCTGTCACTCTCTTTCTCTGTCACTCTCTTTCTCTGTCACTCTCTTTCTCTGTCACTCTCTTTCTCTATCACTCTCTTTCTCTGTCACTCTCTCTTTCTCTCTCACACTCTCCTTCTCTCTCACTTCCTCTCTGTCCTCCTCTCTCCCACTTTACCACTCACTTCTTTCTTTGAGGTAAGTGTGACACACACCACAGGTACGGACGTACAAAAACAAGTTGGTGTATTAATATTGCACCTCTGTTACCAGGGCCCAACGAACAGCTTTCGGTCCCCCATTCTTTAGAGCACGCACCCTAGTTCAGGCAATTCAACCTTCTTGCTTAGCGTTGAAGAATCGGTCACGGGCCAAGCTCGCCGCGAGCGCGTCAGTTGCAATGCCTTCTTTATGAGCCTTTTCTACTCTGGAATTCTCTATAACCATTTCCTTACTAAACCTAATCGATTCTAACTTTATAGTCCTTTTCATAACCACCATCAGTTGTTGACGATTGTCCCTGTCAACATCCTCTGAACTAGTTCTCTAATCTGTCTCTGTAAACTTGGCGCAGCTGCAAAGACGCGTTCATTTTTCCAGTAACTGTGCCCCTGTCTAGGCAACCTATTTAAGTCAACCACACAGATCATGAATTTGTAGCCTGTGGAGCTGACCACTTTGAATTGTGAACAATGTATGCTACCCCTATATGAATACGCCATCTTGATACTATCTGGATGACCCGATGTTGTCTAGCCTTCCCCACATTGGCACATTCGAGAAATGCGCTCATCCTCGGCGAACGATTGCTTGCCCGTGGAGCTGTCCTCACCACTCACTTTGTTGTTATTTTTTTGGATATTTTTGCGGTCGCTATTGTTGTTGATGCTGTTCTCACCTCTGTTGTTGTTGTTGTTGTTGCTGCTGTCGCTACTATAGTTGCTATTGCCTGTTTGTGTTGTTGCTGCCGTTGTTATTTGTGTTGCTCTAGTCACTTTTTTATTTCTTTTTTTATTTCTGCCGGTGTCGTTGTTGCTCGACGGAAAAAGGTGTGAAGGCGTTTGACTAAATATATTGTATCATTTGGTTTTGCTACACGATTCCAGTTAGAAATATTGTAGGGTGTTCGATAAGCCAAATGCCAGCTATATTGAGAACACGACCGACTATATTCTTCCTTTCCTATATCTACATCAATTAAAAATTTTAATATCATTTTGTCACAATAAAAAGCACAAATGATTTTTTTTCTCATTTTCACCAACTAAAAGAAAAAACCCCACAACTTTCTTTGGCCAAGAGAGCAAAATTGAATAAAAGGTGAAAAAGAGAGGAAGAGAGAGAAAAAACGGAGGAAGAGCAATATATATATAGAGATAGATAGAAAGAGAGAGAGAAAGAGAGAGAGAGAAAAGAGAGAAGGAAAGAGGAGAGAAAGAGAAATAGAATGTAGAGGTGAGAGGTGTAATGTGATATTTATATATATATATATATATAATGTGTGCAATATGTGTTCGTATATCTGTGTCTTTGTCTCCACATACGCACACACATTCAGATACGTGTATTTATGTATGTATATGTGTATACACATACGCATATATAGTCTGCATACGTGTGTGTTTGCGCGTGTATACTTATGTATATAATGGTGATGAGAGAGCGAGAGTGAGTGAGAGAGAGAGAGAGAGAGAGAGAGAGAGATAGAGAGAGAGAGAGAGAGAGAGATAGATAGATAGATAGATAGAGAGAGAGAGAGAGAGAGAGAGAGAGAGAGAGAGAGAGAGAGAGTAAAGAAGACTGGGTTCTCAAGATGGCCACCATGTGTGTGTGTGTGTGTTTGTTGTTTTTGAGAGCTATGGTTTATGTTTGGCAGTGATGTTGAACAGGAGTACATAACCAGACTGCCAATCCCACCACTCCTTCGCCCCCTACCTCACCGAACACAGGGCCCCCTAAAGGGGACACTAGACACTCTATACTACAATTAGACTCAATTAATTGATGATATTCTGCCCCGTTTTACACACGTTGACTTGTAAGAGCTACTCTATAAACAGTACATTGTTTATCATTCGAACCGTTAACCTCTCCGTTGCATTGGACGGCGATGGTGGCATGTGGAGACGGGGTGTAGTTGTGGTTGTATTTTTGTGGCGGTGATGGTGGTGGTGGTGGTGATAGTTACCGTCATAGTTGTCGTGGTAGTACGATATTGAGACCTTTTTCGTTTTTTCCAAATGCTTGAAGACTTCTCAATTTTCAAGAGATTGTTTTCAAATTTCCCACACTGATGTAGTTTTGCATGCTGATGACGAAAATTGCATTTATGTTTTCGAAAACATTAATGATAAAGAGAATAATCCATTGAAAACTGAAAAATCTTCGAGTGGTTGCAAGAAAACGAAAACGATCCGTAACACGCACACACACACACACACACACACGCACGCACATACGCACAGACAGACAGACACACACGCACACCTGGAAAAGAACTCAGGCTGGGCTTCTAATCAGATCTTTCGCGACACCCTTAAAACCAGGAACTTCTCTGCACCCCAATCGTATTTACATACATACATGTATATATATAATAATATAAATAATATATAAATATATGCATATATCCATACATATATGTGCATACCTACATCTATATGTATACTACATGCATATATGGGTACAGTACATCAAAAAACGTTAAACACAATGAGAAGCGAAAACATACCCCAAAAGGTGAAAGGCTAAGTCGACCTCGCCGGAATTAGAACTCAGAACGTAAAGACAAACGAAATACCACTAAGCATTTTGCCCGGCGTGCTAACGTCTCTGCCCGCGCGCATGTGTGTGTGTGTGTGTGTGTGTGTGTGTGTGTGTATATATATATATATATATATATATATAAATATATATATATATATATATATATATATATATATATATATATATATATATATATATATATATATATATATATATATATATATATATATATATATATATATATATATATATATACATGCGCGCACACACTATATACGTATATGTGTACACATGCGCGTACACACACACATTGGTGTGGGTGTATGTACATACATAGACATATTGCTTACATATTCTCACAAACACATTGACAGGTTGAAAAAAAAGAAGCATTTTATTGTAGACGGGATTTATGAAGAGATCTGTTCAAAGCTGGAGGTGGTCCTGCATCAATTTCCATTACTGATAACCATTAGAGAATGGTAAATTTATTTGTTCTGAAATGACTGGCACCAATCAACCTTGGTTGCTTTTACAGACGTCTTCAGGTCTAGTCTGCATCTGACCTTTGCTGGTTTGACAGTTAGGTGGGTGATTTTATATGTACGTACGTACGTATTTCTGTATGTATGTATGTATGTATGTATGTATGTATGTATGTATTTGTGTGTATATGTGCATGTATGCATGTTATGTATGTTAGATATGTATGTGTGTATGTATATGTATGTGCTTGTGCCCGTTGTGTGTATGTGTGTGTGTGTATGTGTGTATGTGTATGTGTGTATGTGTATGTATAAATCTGAGTATGCATGTATGCTTCATCTATATATGTATATATGTATGTTTGTATGTATAGAATGTTATATGTCTGTATGTGTTTTTTGTGTGTGCATGTATATATACATGCATTCATACATGTAAATGTATATGTATATTAATGTATATTTACATGTATTTGTGTGCGTGTGTATGTATATATATGTAGTGAAACTACCTACCGCCATTAGATACAAAACTGCTATCGCCATTCTTCTCATTTAAATATAAATAAATGCGAGCGTAGTAGAGAACCCATTCCTTGTCATCACGTGACTGGTCATTATTCGAATCGGCAACTTCTTCGAACCGTTCCCGCCAGAACGCAAACTGATCATTCACGGCCCCTAATAAGGTCACGTGATAGAGTATATTTCTACCATCTGGTGAGCCAATAGGTTGTTATAAATAGCTTTAACTCGGCAACCAAATGGGTCTCGGTCCAGTTTCTCTTTGAGAACTGTTCCGTGTACCACACGACAACAGCAGCAGCAGCCAGCGACCACTTCAGCAGCTTCGTCCAGCCACGATGACCTCCGCCGTCGCCACATCAGCAACAAGAGTCTACGACTACTATCCAGCATCATCGTCATGACCAACACGATTCTACGATTACTACTACCGAGCATCAATCTCCACCAACTTCAACACGACTTACTATGTACACCACACCAAACTACCGCGGCACATCTCTCTCTTCGATTCTGTTAGGTGACTCAGCTTCACCACGGTAAATAAAAAGACAAGAGTTCTTAAACAGACAAGAAATTCTCAGCCAGCGACGAACATCTGTATAACAAGAAACACGGCCCGGCATCGATGCCACGACATCACAACTAGTGATCAGCTCTGCCAAACTCAGCCAACTCACTTCACATACAGAACTTTTCCTATAGTGTACTAAAGATCTGGTATAATTGCTCACGTGTTATTGACTCTCTTTCTCTCTGCTGTAATAACATGCACACACATGTATCACTCACATACACACTTTTCTTTGTATGACGGCCTGTCTTTGATTATGTTCTTATATGTCGCATTCACACTCTCACACAGACATACATCTTTAACGCCATAATAAATATCTCTGTTATTCATCTTATATGGTTGTAGTTTTTCATTACTGGTCATCTATGTTATCGTCGCATAACATATCATCTATATATCATCCATCGATATATAATTGTGTGTTCGACCGTGTGACACGTTTAAATAAAAGGAGTCCTCTGTTTTTCCATTCGTCACCATTTCTCCTTTTTGAGTTCGCACGGTCGTCCCTTACATATATATTGACACACATACATATGTGTGTGCGTGTGTAAGTTTGTGTGTATATTTGTGTGTATGTATATGTGTATATATATGCATGTGTATACGCATATGGGTATTTATGCGTGTGCGTGCGTGTATATATATATATATATATATATATATATATATAGAGAGAGAGAGAGAGAGAGAGAGAGAGAGGGAGAGACAGGAGTAGGAGAGAGGTCTCCATGAACATGAACATCGGACACATCACATTTAATCCATTAGAGTGTCAGATAAAAATCATCTATATTTGACCCGTGACATCCTCGTACGTCCAGTTATGTATATATGTGTTTTCTATTCTTTTGTTGGTTACACTCATTAAACTACGGTCATGCTGGCAGCAGAGCTAACAAGGTTTTTCTCAATTGTATCGACAGCAGTGCTTAATTTGCTAAGAGTTTTATTGAACTCCGTCAATTAACTAATTTAATCTGGTTTACGATTCTTTAAAGATGTATTTCCCATTGTAGTTTTATATACGCCAAGTTTTCAGCGGCACACATTCACACACGTACATCCGCACGCAGGCAAGCACGCACATGCGCGCATACAAATATAACAGTTATAGGAATTGATATTTCGGATATACGT
>NC_142952.1:16778396-16788396 GCF_046866305.1 Octopus bimaculoides
CTCCTTACTTGAAGAATTTATCACGAAACGAACTCTAAAGAACGAGACATCTATATTTCGCGAAGGGCAGAACTGGTTTCTGTATACTTTCAAAAGGAACAGTTGAAGAAAGCTTTGAAGGACAATGTACTCCATTGGAAGGAGTATGGAATGTGGACATGTATGACTGGTCATCAGAACTGAAGACGAAGTAAGAAAGCAGGCTGAACAGGTGTACCACTCACCTGATCGTAGGCTGGTGCATCGATACATAAGACGGTATAACAAGAGGGCCACAGTAGAGAACATTGGTGGTGCCCCTGATGTTTGGCCTTCAACATGTTTGCAGCATAGATGGGTGACCACCGAAATGATACGAAATTACATGTAGTCGGGTGAGATCTGCATGGACATGAAAGATTCAGATGAAACCCGAAAACAGCAAAGTTATCATAGAGATCTACCTTATTGTTGGCGCAGGGAGAAAGGTGTTCAGATCGCTGGCGTAGAGCAGAAGCCTTAGTTGTTATATATGTGGAAGTAAGAATCACCTGAGAGACTTCTACCCAGAGGAAAGGCAGAGAAAGAGAGAGAGTGGACAAAAGGTGATGCAGTGATAATAAAAGTAGATGATAATAGTTGACGTTTCCAGAGCATCATCGGTTGCAGCTGCGAGGATGGCGGAAGAGATCGCTTTGAGCTCAATGTCTGAAGCCGATGACCAGGGATCCCCTTTCCCGGTTATAGCCAATAGTAATACTCCATTGAGATGGAGGATGAACAAGGGAGTATGAACAGTCGTGGACAGTGGGAGTTCTCCATAAAAAGTGAATTCAATACGAAGGCGAATAAGACATGCGAGGAGTAGTCCCTTTGCGAGGGGTTTGAATGAATTGCTGGAAGGTGAATAAAAAGTGGAGATTGAAGAGGAAGTGGATTTCCATTATTTGGATCTATTAGTGACAGATTGCTAACAAGAATCAATTTAAGAGCTATAAAAGTGAAAGGTGGGCTGGATTGTAAAGTATTCTGATGAAATCGAGGTGTGTAGCTGTACTGGCGTTATTTGTTTAGTGTTATTTTATTAATACCTGTTTATTTGATAATAAGAACAACTTATTGGAAGTGTCAACATAATCTTAACTGATTGGAAGTGTTAATGTGTACATGTTTTGTGCTGGTGTAAAATATGGGTTACAGTAAATAGTCTGCTGAATACCAAGGATTTCCTTGTCAGTTGCTTGACCTTAACCAGTTGAGCATGTCCCTTGGTGGTTGACGATATATGTATCTCTGATCAAGAGCAGGAGTAGTGGGGGAGCATCATAGCTTTGTGTTTAGGGGAATTCTTTGGGGTTTGAATAATTCACCCCTGGAAACATAGATGTTTTGTTCATCATCCTTAAACAACACTCATTCAGGGACCTTTCTGAGCGGAATGGGCTACTCGACCTGAAGAAAATTCTAACTGGGTCCCACCTGCAAGATCATGCGCAGTTTATCCTGATATGAGGTTGCTATGTTGCGTACTTATGGTTGTGTGTGATGCATGTGCCTGGTGTACCCTTATCAGATGTGTAGTCATGATGGGTATATTGGGCTTCGTAAATTTTACTCGTGTCACTTTGATGGCATGCACTGCTTCAATGATAATAATAATAATAATAATAATAATAATAATAATAATAATAATAATAATAATAATAATAATAATAATAATAATAATAATAATAATAATGAGAGCACTATACTGGCAGCACAAGACCAAGCTTTGGCCACGAATTGGAGGGTCAACCTTAGTAATGAGCAAGTGTCTCCGCCGTGCCGCATCTGCAATAGAGTTGCACATATCATGAAGGAATGTCCTAGACTTGTCCCAAACCACTACAGCTTGTGGCGACACGATCAAGTAGCGGAAGTGCTACATTGGAAACTGTGCGAAAAGTGGGGGCTAGAGAAAGGAAAGACGTGGTATGAGCACAAACTGCAGAGAGTGCAGGAGTCGGAGACTAACAAAGTCCTCTGGGATTTCCCAATCCAAACAGATCAGGTGTTAGAGCATAACAACCAGACCTAGTGGTGGTGGACAACGTGCACCACATATGTTATCTAGTTGATATTGCATGCCACTTTGACCTACGAACAGTCAAGAACGAAAGCGAAAAGATAGATAAATATAATCCTTTTAAGTACGAAATAGCCCGGCTATGGAAAATTAAGAAGGTGAAGATAGTGCCAATTATTGTTGGGTCCTTGAGAACAGTATCAGAAGACATCAAGAGGAATATAAAGGAAATTGGAATAGAGTGCCCAGTAAAACTGTTACAAAAGGTTTGCTTCCTTTGGCACGGCCAGAATAATCAGGAAAGTATTAGATAGCTGAAAGGAACGGATAGCATGGTACCGTAGGCTGCAGGGTGTAAGCCCGCTACGCAGGCAAGACTCCAGGAGCTCCAACAAAACCTGTGATAAAGAGAAATAATGATAATAATGATAATTCCAGTTACTTTGCCATCAGAAACCATTCATACAAACTGCAATTTGTTACAAATACAACGAGTGGGCACGGATACCTGTGGAGATACACATAGCGCAGTGAGACAACAGTTTATACTCGGACGTTTTTAATATATTTATTAAACGCGATGAGCTGCCAGAATAATTAGCAATCCGGACAAAATTGTTCAGCGGAATTTCGCTAGTCTTTAGGTTATTACTTTAGTTCGACTTTGCCTTACTTTCCGGGTAGATGATATAATTACCAGTTGAGCATTGGGGTCGATGTAATTGACTATCCCCCTCCTCACAAATTCCATGCTTTACGCCTGTAGTAGAAAGGATTATCCTCCTCCGCTTCCTCCTCCTCCTCCTCCTCGTCCTCGTCGTCGTCGTCATCGTCGTCGTCATCGTCGTCATCACCATAATCTTGGCAATGATAAAATAATAATGATTATGATGATAATGATGATAAAAAGGTCTCGAGGATTTAGCGTTAGGTTTTTGTATCTCAAATAAAATACATAAAAATGGGTGCATGTTCCTACGCACGCGCGAGCGCACACATTTATGCGTGAATGCGCGCGTGTGTGTGTATATATATAATATATATATATATATATATATATATATATATATATATATATATGTTCTCCTGGGGCTAAAAGCAACAGTAACATCCACCCTTAGGGGTCAGCCACATTTAAATGGCAAATATACTTCACTTTATCGTGCAGTTACTGTTAATACCTCGTTCAGAGATTTAACATTGCTTGTTTTCACTTTTTCGATATCAGTGAAGAACTTCACTGGAAAAAGACTTATATTTTGCCAAGAGATTGTCTTTCTCATCGAAGGTCGGCGATTATCGTACGCTGAAGATGGGAAATAACCCTGAAACTCGGGTCCGTACGTATCGCAGATCAAAATGGGAGGGATAACTTCCCTTGGCAAAAATAGACAGGACACAGATGTGTGTCGATAAGCCAGCTGGAGGAGATGTTCTCCTGGGGCTAAAAGCAACAGTAACATCCACCCTTAGGGGTCAGCCACATTTAAATGGCAAATATACTTCACTATATATATATATATATATATATAAATGCACTGATTCTATAAAATAAAATAAACACAAAAACGTCTTCGAGAAAAAGACGAGGTTGGAATAGAACGACCCCCTCACATCCCCTCAGGAAATATCAAGTCACCTAGCGAGACCGACTGCCCTTCCAGCTGCCAGAAAGACAGTAATATTAAGAAGATCCAAAATTTATGACTTTCTCCTTTTGATAAAGCTAAACTCGGTGCAAACCCCTCCTCATACCTTTGAACACAGGCCACACCCTAATCAACTTCGGCGGTGTGTGCATGTTTCTTTGTTTCTGTGTAAGTGCGTGCGTGCGTGTGTGTGTGCGTGTATGTATGTATGTGTGTGTGCATTTGCGTATGTGTGCGTATGAGTATATGTGTTTTGCGCAAGTGTAGTGTATTTATACGCAGATATACGTATATACATATATACTCATACGCACACATGTATGTGAGTGAATATTGTACGAATGTATAAGCATGTGAACATGAATAAGCAAATGATAAAAAAAAAAAGAGATTAAAAAAGTTATACATATTTTTTAATCTCTTTTTTTATCATTCGTTTCAGACTGTGGTCATGCTGGGGCACCACCTTGAATATTTTGTCGAATGAATCGACCTCAGAACTTCTTTTCTTAAAGCCGCTACTTATTCTATCGGTCTTTGTTTGCCGAGCGGCTAAGTTACTAGGACGTAAACACACCAGCACCGGTTGTCAAGCATTGATGGGGCACACAGACACAGACACAGACACATACATACACATATACACATATATTGTATCTTTTCTGTTTGGCTGCCGCTTTTCAATTTCTTTAATTTTTGTCCCAACCGATTTTATATCCTCTGATGTATTTTTGTATAGTAATCAGTGACATGAAATTCATGTGTGTGATTCTCCTTAGCAAAAGAAAAAAAATTGCGTACATTCAAAACTATTTGTATTATCTCAGAAACTACCTGTAACTGTATCATTTTATTCTTTGTTCCTTGGGGCTGGCCAGATTGGAGCAATCTCGAGTATAACCAGCCGAAACTGCAAAGATAATCTGGAACTCGACTGAGGAAAGAAAACTCTTGTTTTCTTTGTATCGTCTATCTGGATGTTTTGTTATCCCTTTTTTGTATCACCTAACTGTCTGGTTGTTTTGCGTTCTTGTCCCATTTTGTATTTTAAATATATATATATATATATATATATATATATATATATATATATATAGCGGCGTACGTACACTTTGCTCTCTGTCGCTGTCTCTGTCTGTCTGTCTGTCTGTCTGTCTGTCTGTCACTCTCTCTCTCTCTCTCTCTCTCTCTCTCTCTCTCTCTCTATATATATATATATATATATATATATATATATATATATATATATATATATACTAAGGAAAGTATTCAAATCCAGAAGTAACCCACCGACTAAGCAACACCTAACCAGATTTAAAGTTCAGGAAGTGCCCTAGGAGGTGTAATATACATCAACAGAAAATCAGAAAATTACTTGTCGATTTCAAGAAAGCTCCGGGGATACTTGTACCAACGAGCAAAAGATATAACATTTACACTGTTGATATTGAGTAATATAAGTCTATGATTAGGAAGGAATTACGCAGCAAATATAGACACGCTAGTAATGACGTACTAAAAAGAATTAACAATACAGGGCTACAAATCGTCCCTCGAAAACCCCGGATTATGCTTAAGGACCATAAACCTAACTTTCTTATTGACTCCTCAGATTGATTTGTCCTTCTAAATCCGATATAGGCATTATATATATAAAAAAAAATCATTGATAGGGTAATACCCGTCCTTAAGTCCAAAATTAGAATAGCCCTCTGGTCCGATACCCAAGAAGTGGTTAGATGGCTTAAGCTTCCAGAAATTAGTAAGAATAGTAAATTCTTACAACTAGGTATAGAGAGCTATTATGCCACTATTAACCCGATCGTTCTTAATCAAGCCCGGATTTAAAGCATGAAAAATTCCGATTTGTCCCAACGCGAAATAGATATACTTACTGCGTGAGCCACTCTAGTAGATTCTGATGGTAGATTATGAAGTAGATTAGATAGGGAGAATGCATTTGATATAGGAATGGGCTCATATGATTCTGCTCAGGCCAGTGACGTAGTCGGAATATATATCCTTTCATAAATCTAGTCTTCCTTTCCGGAAGTAACAGGAGGTCTATATAGGGGTGACGTAGCAAAGTACAGTTCGAAAGGCATAGGAAAAATTTCTTTAGACTTATCAGAATTTAGGATTAAACACTACTATGGGTTAAGATTATCGTAGAGTGAATTTTCTTGACGCTACCTTCTGTCTTGATACTGGATTATTTGAACCATTTCATAAGTCAAATGATCATATTAAGTTCATTAACGTAGCATCCAACCAACCAACCAACCACCCTCGATTATATGGGGACTAGTTAAAAATATTTCTACAAGAATTTCTAGATTATCCGCTAATAATAAAAGTTTCGAATCTCATGCAACTTATTATAATGCTGCTCTAGCTAGGGTTGGGTACCGTGAAAAAAATTCAGTATATACAAGAAGCAGACATACACAAAACTGGCAATTTCTCCAACTGTGATACATATTGTATACCATCACAACGTCACGGTTTGATAACTCACTCAGATAAAGAATACAGGCCAGGAAGAATTGGTTATATCAATGAATTACCAACGAAAACTCATAGACACACGCGACAAAATAATCCAACTCGATCAAATAAATCTGACAACAGATATGGGAATCAGGATGTCCTCTGGTTTAACCCGATTTTCGGTTCGCATGTTTCAACCAAGATCGCTGGAAAATCTTTTGCTGCTTTGGACAAGGGTTTTCCTAAATCTAATTGGTATCATGCTATTTTTAATCGACACACTGTGGCGGTATCCTATGCCAACTCTGCTAATTTGGAGTAGCTTATGCATCGCATAAACAATAGCAAAATGCGGCAAAGGTTCAGTAACCCAACTACTGGATCTAGCGAACATTTGCATCAAAATACCTACCAAGGAGATGTAAACCGCAATGATAAACACCAATTACGATCAATTTGTAGTACTAGAAATACTTATGATTCAGCTAACACGGTAACAACGCCGGTAAATGGAGTTGAGACTGTCTTATACACAAATAAATACGATAAATGCTCATGCAAGAGAAAAATCAAAATGTCCTTTGATGAATCTTTGAGTACAACATCAGCATCGCCGCAGCTCTAAGCTGAAACTATAAAAATAAATAAATAAATAAATAAATGTACCGTGCACACAAGGGGAAGGCCGTATGTTTACATTGGGCAGACGGCTGATCCATTTAAGAATCGTTATCTTAACCATGTTGCCAGACATTCAATATCTTTGGCAGATTTTGTAAGGCGACCGAAGGAGGATAAAATGAAGTACAGTATAAGTTGATCCATAGTAAGGTACACGAAACCATACAATATAATTTCCAGGAGATTCCGTCTCTGCTCCGAGGAATCCCTGTCTATTCTGTGGACTAACGAGAAGATCATTAATAGAATTTCTTAACGACTCTCGAGATGCCTACACGCATATAAATGTACTTTCGCACAATAAAGTGGGAATGAATTTTGAGTAAACGTTAACATAATTTAATTTACTTGAAGGTATGGATGACTTAAGTTTACTTGTAACCTCCCCATTCTTACAAACACCAAGTAGATAGCTAACTCGCTTTGTGATCATAAGTGCATCAAACCTCACGTGTGCGTATGCTCACATTTTTGCGGATGTTTGTATGAGCGAGTGTACTCGTGCCATGTAGGTTGCCCGAGCGCGTTTATACATCCATATTTGTTAACTGTTATTTATATTACTTTTCTCGCTGGATTGTGTGTTAGTTTCTATTTTTGCCATCTGTGATTTTATATTTGATCTTCTTTATAAATGAAGATATTTCCTCCGTCTGGCTGCTTTTCTTTCTACAAAACGTTAAGTTACATTGTGGAACAGTGATTTTAACGAGTTGTATCTATTTATCACTCGACGACATACACCAGCACCACCGGATGCTCCTAAGCCAGTTTTGAGTGCCCCTCCCATGAGGAATCAATGGTAGATGTGTCGCAACAATTGTCGTGATTAATAATAAAATCTCGTATATTCCATCTTCCATCTTTCATTTGCCATATATATATATATATATATATATATATATATATATATATATATATATATATATATATATAAATATATATTTGAAAATAATATGTATTCTTGTTTTTTATATTATTCATTTGGTTTTTTTAAAAATTATTTTTAATAGATAACTTATTTAACACTAAATTATTTAGAAGTTATAGTATCATTTCAATATAATATAAGACTTCGATTTGAATAGTGTTGATATATTTTCGATTGTTTTTGATTAATAATATTTGATTAATAATTAGTCTTTATTGCTTATAATATCGTTAAAGGTTTTTCTTTTATTAAAACTTAGTATATATAAAGTTTAATTTTTTATCCTTAATAATTTTTTTCATTCTTAATTTTTTCATTCATAATTTTTTCATTCATATTTTTATTTTTATTTCTACGTTTGTAGAAATAAGTATTATTGTATTTTTCTATTATTCAATTGATTTTTAATGATAATTAAATTAACGTTTCTAGTTTTAAATAGTATAGCTTTAACTATTACACCGGTTAAATATGTACTAATTTTATCTTTATTATTATTTTAACCTTAAACTTCGTTTAAATTGTATTTAAAACGATAATAATTTATGTAAGCTGGTTTTTGTATATAATATACATGTTAGCATATATTATAATGGAAGTAGGGATGATTATGGAATGTTTATTATTTTGATATTTTGATATTTTAAATAATTTTTCTATCTTTATAAAATAAGTATTTTAGATAAATTCATTTGGTACTTATTGTTGGTTGATATATATATTTATTTATTATAATTATTGTTCTATTTACGACCTGACGATTAGCTGTATTTTTGAATAGAATTTACTTTCGATAATTTCAATTGATTTTAATCGATTTAAATTTCCTTTCTATTTGAAAATTAGTTATGAAACACGTGTAGTCATTTTACTATCTTTATCTTATGATATTTACTTTGTTTTACATTATACTCATTTATTGTGCTTTTAATTATTAATTTTTCTATATGTGATAGTGGATTTTCATCGATGAGTTCTTGAAACTTGGTTCTTTTCCCTAAAACTATATATTTTTATATATATTATAATCTATAAAGCTCAATTTAATTTTCATTTTTTATAAATTGATTTTAATTGAGTTTTTACCTGTAATTTTGGATTTTGTCCCTAATATATATATATATATATATATATATATATATATATATATATATATATATATATATATATATATATATATATACATACATACATATATATATATATATATATATATATATATATATATATATATATATATATATATATATATATATATATATATACGTATATATATATACGTATATATGTATGTATGTATATATATAGGCTTATTTTGACTATATATATGTATATATATATATATATATGTATGTGTGTGTATGTGTGTCTGTGTGTGTGTCTGTGTCTGTGTTTGTACCCCCACCATCGCTTGACAACCGATGTTGCTGTGTTCACGCCCCTGCAACTTGGCCATTTGGCAAAACAAACCGATAGAATAAGTACTAGACTTACAAAAAATAAATCCTGGGGTCGATTTCTTCGACTAAAGGCAGTGCACCAGCGTGGCCGCAGTCACATGACTAAAACAAGTAAATATATATTAACTGTTAAAAGGAAAAGATTGACAATCACTTCGAAGTTTCGGCTTGCTCGCCTTCATCTGTTAATAAATATGCGTTTTACTAAAAGTATTGAGTAATCCTTCAGTTTCATGTTAAATTGCTTTTATATATAACTTGAAAGAAAACAAGCATTAATACCTGTACTTCTATCTATCTATCTATTCTATCTATCTATCTATCTATCTATCTATCTATCTATCTATCTATCTATCCATCTATCTATCTATCTATCTATCTATCTATCTCAGTAACTCTCTTTCCCCCACCATCTCCCTTTACTTGTTTCAGTCATTTGACTGCAGCCATGCTGGAGCACCGTCTTCTTTGTAAGCCTAGTACTTATTCTATCGGTCTCTTTTGCCGAACCGCTAGTTTACGGGATGTAAACACACCAGCATCGGTTGTCAAGCGATGGTGGGGAAACAAATACACCCCCCCCCATATATATATATATATATATATATATATATATATATATATATATATATATATATATATATATATATATATATATACGACAGGCTTCTTTTATTTTCCGTCTACCAAATCCACTCACAAGGCTTTGGTCGGCCCGAGGCTATAGTAAAAGATATTTACCCAA
>NC_142952.1:16793396-16838396 GCF_046866305.1 Octopus bimaculoides
CAAACAAGGAGGGTCGTTAGACCAGAAGAAGAGTAAATTAGCGAACGCTGGAGAAATAATTTCTTTCACAAGAGGAAAGATAGAAGCAAGAGATAGGATAGTCCAGTCCTGAAAGAAAAGAAAGATGATCACGTGAGGAAAAGAAAAATGGACGATAGTCACGTGTAAGCAACGAGAGAGAGAAAAGGAGAAAGAGGGGAGAGAGAAAGACAGATAGAAAACAGTGAAGGGGAAAAAAGGGAATTAGAGAAAAGGATGAGAGAGAAAACGATAAGGGAGAAAACAGTATAGAGTGGAGTCGCATCAAAAAGATTTAGATAAACTTACGGTGCACACAAAGCTGTGGAAATTCGTTGCTAGGACAACAAACATGAGGACAAGGCAAACATCTTTGTACACTATATTCTTAGACACTATATGTCTATATACCTTACTTTATCCTTAAAGCCACTCCTTAACTTACCCCCTCACTCAATTTACCTCTTTTTCTATTTATAATAATAATAAAGGAGAAAATAAGTAAAAACGGAGAAGCAATTGTTAACACTGCAATTAAAGTAGTATGTACCTACGGTGTCTAGAAAGATAAAAATGTGAATTTTTAAGGGCTAATATAAAGTTAGATCAAAAGTAAATGTAGGGGAGATAAATAAAAGGAGAAAGATGAGTGAAAAAAAAATTTGGATAGGGATGTGTGGGTTATACAGAAGGTGTATTTTAGTGTATATGTATGTATGCGTATATATATTTATATATATATATATATATATATATATATATATATATATATATATATATATATATATATATATATAAAGATTATTTCAGATTATTTCAGATTATTAATCCAGCTTAGTATTATGTGAGAAGGATATAGAATGGCAATAGAATGGTATTCAATTTGTAGGGGTGCCGTGCCAGTATAAATATAAGAAAAAACTACGAGTAGAAGGGTACACATAAGTGAACAAAAATTTACACAAAATATAGAAGATAATCTAATATAGAGAAAAGTGTTTGTATGTTTAATCATACATGTGTAGAAGCATACTTACACATGAGTATATAGATACAGGAATTCGTGTAGGCGTAGGAGTGGCTCTGTGGTAAGTACTTTGCTTACGAACCACATGGTTCCGGGTTCAGTCCCACTGCGTGGCACCTTGGGCAAGTGTCTTCTACTATAGCCTCGGGTCGACCAAAGCCTTGTGATGTGTATATGTGTCTCTGTGTACATATGCCAGTAGTAAAATATACATAATTATAAGGTAGAGTAACTAATAACATAAACAAGTAATTGTTAGAATGGGTATGTTGAGAGGTGGGGAGAGAGGTACAAGAAAGGGAGTACATGGACACAGTATACAAATAAAGTACAAAATTGTATAGGTATATTACATACTAAGGAAAGATATAAGTATCCAAGCGTGCGGAGGGAAAAGTATAGGGAGACATAGATAAAGTGATGGTCCAATATACAGGGAGTCATGCAGTTGTCAGGCGGAAATATTAAAGAAAATATGTATAAAGATAGTATAAGATATAGTAATGTAAATGGGATGTGGGGAGTAATTATATTACATACTAAAGGGTAATATATAGATATATTTAAAAATATATCAAACTAAGAAAAAGGTGAGTGAAGAGTTATTTTAGATTAATGAATAGAAATTTGGTCGTGTTTACACGAGTAAATCTTTTCATCCTTAGTGTTAACCAAATTTAAATTCATTCTCATTATGTTATAGCTTTATTCTAAACATAACCTGCAAATTTTATAATTATTTCTAAGAAAAAGATAGGATTTCCCAAGAAATGGAGAAATTAATATTGTTTCTTTTGAGGTGCTAATTTTTTCTAGATAGTCCTGTACTATTCTCTTTTCGACGGTCCCTTAGAAATTCTCGATTTAATTGAGTTTTGGCGTGCAGCCTACATATATGTATCTAGAGGAGTTCTGAGTTATGATAGTTGCTTTGTATACAACTTCTTTCATTTTACAATTTCTATCTACTTCACAGGCGTTAGGATCTCGACAATTACAATTTGAATTTGTGGGTGGTGTTATATCTATATTTTGTAGGATTAATAGAGTTATGGTTATTAGAACTATTGTTGTTGTTACTTGTAGGATTATGAGATGTATTATTAATAGAATTATCATTGGACGTACTAGGTACAGTTTTAGTAGTTTTTTTTTTATATTATAGAATAGATCCAGCTTCTTATTGTTAAAAGAAGAAATTATCCTAAAAAGATTTAGAGAAACTTCATTCCATAAATTCATCGTAGATTATATACAAGTGCTACTTTCATATTTCCGCAAATCTACACTTGTAAACTCTCAACAAAGTATGAAGAATCAACATTAGAAGACATTTTGGGAAACCTCCACTTAAAGGACGAATGCACATTCAACCTTTATACACATGTATTACTATTATATATGTATATGTGTATATATATATATATATATATATATATATATCATAAGATTTTTAAACTTTTAAATTTTCATTTTCATATTTAAAAGTTTAAAAATCTTATGATATAAATATAAACTGTGAGAACGACCCTTAAGGAATCTAATTAATGATCTCCTAAGGTAAGTTCTTATGCTATATTGGTAACGGTTGCCACATCCTCTGGAAAAAAATTATTATATATATATATATATATATATATATATATATATATATATATATATATATATATGTATGTATGTATATATATATATATATATATATATATATATATATATACGCACACATAATATATATATATATACATACACACACACGCACGTACACGCACGCACACATATGCACACATATGCACACACACATGTTCGTATATGCATGTGAATGTACGGATGTATTTGTATGTGTTATATACTCGTATATGTCCAACTCGGCTCTTTCCTGGTGTTCCGAATGTCATAATACCTTGATTCAAACGAATCCTACAATGAATTATATATACAGGTTGTTTCAAAAATTTGATATCATTTGAGAAGTAAATATCACAGAAACTACATTGTCAAAGTAAACGAATCTAAACAAGCTTAATGATTTATTCCTCAAAATTTGAATGAGAAATTCAAATGTATGTGGTTTCCATGAACGATTTCACAAATGTTCAATATGCGCACCGCCCGAGACACGGCATACGTCAAGTCGGTAGTCCATCTCCTCCCAAACACGCAGCAGCATGTTTTGGGTAACAGTCTCCAGTGCGGTAGAGAGTTCCATTAGATTTGCAGGAAGAGTGGGGACATAGACCAGGCCCTTCATAAAGTCCCAGAGAAAAAAAATCGCTAGGTGTCAGGTCAGGTGGACGTGGCGGCCATTTTTACAGCACATTGTCTTCATCACCAGCACACCCGATCCATCTCCCTTACAGATTGTCATTGAGATAAGCCCGCACGGAGAAATCTGGATTTTCAGACTTGTTCTTACGGACTTGGGGCTTCGCAAGAGTTTTTGGCGAACCCGCTCGACCGTCTCTTCCGATATTAGTGGTCGTCCAGATCCTTTTGCCCTGCACAGAGAGCCTTCCTCTTTGAATTTTTTGTGCCATGTTCAAATATGCATTGCCGTTGGTGACTTTTTAGAGAACTCTCTCACAAATTCACGCTGCAGTCTTGTTCGACTGTGTTCGAGCATACTCCAACACACAAAAACGCCATTTCTCTTCCAGTGAATGCCATTTCTATACCTGAAAAGATAAACATAATCAAACATTTGACATAAAATTTTGACCTGTTTCTACACATGCTGTTAAAATTTGAAGTTATTTGAACAAGAACTGGCAAAGTTATTAGATTGCAATATGATATCAAATTTTTAATCCTTTATTTGTTGCGGTCATGCTGGGGCACCACTTCGAAGAATTTTGGAGGAACGAATCGACCCCAGTACTTATTACTTTTTTGGTAAAGCCTGGTACTTATTCTATCAGTCTCTTATTGTCGAACCGCTAAGTTACGGGGACGTAAACACACCAACACCAGTTGTCAAGCGGTGGTGGGGCACAAACACATACACATATACACACATATACACATTACAAGGCTTTGGTTGACCTGAGGCTATAGTAGAAGACATTTGCCCAAGATGCCAAGCAGTGGAACTGAACCCGGAACCATGCGGTTGGGAAGCAAGCTTCTTATCACACAGCCACGACTGAGAGAGAGAGAGAGAGAGAGAGAGAGAGAGAGAGAGAGAGAGAGAGAGAGAGACAGAGAGAGGGAGAGAGAGTAGTAGATGTGTATGAGATTTTTTTCTCTCTTCATTTCTTTCTGTCTCCATTTTTTCCCCTCATCCCTTTCTGTTGAAGAGCGTAGGCTCGAAACATCAAAGACTTTTCCATTCTTCCAAGTGTCAACCTCATACGCCAGCTTGTTTTTCCTTCACCTGTCTTTGTATATACTTTCAACCGTATACAAAGATGCATACGTATGTAAGTTTATCGTAAATATCATTTTCAAAATTATGAAACTCTAAAATGCGTTAATTCTAATCTTTCTTTGTCTTGTTTCATTTCTAAATATCGTTTTGCATTTTCTCTAGATTCATTTCTCTCTTCGTTATCTTCTTTTCTTATATTCTTTATATTCTTATATTCTTTATATTCTTTATATTCTTATATTCTTTTCTTATATTTTGTGATTTCCTTCCTTCCTTTGTTCTTATCTCGCCTTTTCGACTTTGATTCTTTAGCTTAACTAAAAATGCTAATATTTAGACATTACCACTAAAACCTCTATCAAGAATGGCGCTATCGAATCAGCATCTCATTACACATCTCTCTCATTCTATTCCCTTAACTCAAACCTTTCTGTCTCTCAGTGCATGTGTGTGTGTGCGTATGCTTATGTGTATGTGTGCGTCTTTTTATCTCTCTCTCTCTCTCTCTCTCTCTCTCTCTCTCTCTCTCTCTCTATATATATATATATATATATATATATATATATATATATATATATATACGTATGTGCTGAGGGGCAGGCGGGGGGTGTGTGTGTAGGTGGGTAAAACAGAAAAAACAGAGTGAGAGAGGAAAGAAGAATGGGAGTTAATTTGGTGCCACTAATCTTAATTGACGTATGTGTGTGTTTGTTTGTGTGTGTATGCGTGTGTAAGCTTTGTACATACATATACTATGCTTACACATACATGCAAACACGTATACACACACAAACAAATCAAGATTGGTGGTGCCAGTCTAACTCCCCTCCTATTTATTTTTCTCACTCTGTCTTCTTCTTACCAAACTAGACTTTTTGCCTCTTAGTGCCTATATACATATACATACATACATGCATACATACATACATACATACACACACATACATAATACATACATACATATGTATATATACATACGTACACACACACACACATATATATACACACATACATACACACACACAGACACACAAATATATATACAAATATATATATATACACATACATAAATTCATAAGAGTGGTACAACAAGGCACCGATATTTACTGGACAATAGCAATCGATATAAATACGACGCTATTGTATAGCTTCACTGCGTATATACTGGCAAAAATGCGTTCGGGCGAGTATACTTGGCATTGATGTGGCAACATTTGAAATATTGTCGAGGTAAATGCAGCTGATGAGGACTGATCAAGTTTACGTTGTGAAACGTATCTGAAGAGTCTGAAACCTGGGTACTGCATTATCTTTAATCTGGGTTGTCCATTTTCGAATGTTCTTCCTAAGGTAAGACAAGTTTTTCATGTTTGTTACACACACGCATTTTTGCCAGTATATACGCAGTGAAGCTATACAATAGCGTCGTATTTATATCGATTGCTATTGTCCAGTAAATATCGGCGCCTTGTTGTACCACTCTTATGAATTTATATATATATACCCTTATAGGGCTATTTTTTGCTGGAAATTAATACATTTGTATTGAAATATATACACATACATATATATATATATGTGTACATATATAACACATACGCTACAGAAATGTATTTACCATATGCAGATGTATGTATATATGTATGCATGTACATTCACAGGGTTAACAATTTGTGCCTGCTAAATAGAGCTTGCATGTCCGAGACCATCATTTATGAAGCCACCGTAGACTCTACAACCACTAAGGACACAGTTTCGTCAAAGAAATATGTGGGCCTTACAGAGGGGAATTTCAAGGCCAGGATAAAAGGAAAACGACCAAATTATCTAGTCCTTCAAAGATAAAGATGTCAGTTACAACATCCAGTGAAAGATCTTAGCCAAGTATTAGCCTTACACCAACGGCAGTGGAAAGTGCGGTCTTTGTGATATGGAAAGATGGCTCATCTGGAAAGGCGGCTTCGACCCTGCCACATGTCTAAATTCAAGAACTGAACTTTTTGGATCATGTCCACATTTGGCTAAATATTTGTTATATTTTTGGTCCCCCCACAAGATCACAGATAGAACCTGCTTTTTATATTGTGTCCACGTACAAGAATTTTATCTCTCTCTATTTTTCATATATATATTTTTTACATATTTTCACACACACACACACACACACACACACACACACACACACACACACACACAGACACACATATATATATTTATATTTTTATTGCTTTATATATTTTTACATATTTTTTCTGTATTTTACCTTTCACTCTGCATTTTTCTTGTGCATGTGCATATATGAACATGTATATGAACATTTTTGCGCGCGTATGGGTATCTATACGTGTGTGTGTGTGTGTGTGTGCGTGCGTGTATGTGCACGTGTAGATATGTATATATGTACATGTATATGTACATGTGTATGGTTGTATATATATGTGGGTATACATGCATGTGTTTCACGCGAGTGTGAGTGAGCATATGCATATATAGCATGTGCGTACTTTAGACGTGTATTTGAATATAATTGTGTGCGTATGGGTATGTGCACGTGTGTGTGTGTGTGTGTGCGTGCGTGTGTGTGCGGATATGTATATGTGTACATGTATGGTTGCATATATATGTGCATATATAGGCCTATGTGTGGATGTGCATATATGTGTTTCATGTGCATATAGGCACATGTACATGGGTGTACGTGCTCGTATGTATATGTATGTATGTACATGCGCGCATACGCGATTTCTATGAGCATTTTTACTTTTTTATTTTCTCCCCTTCGGTTTTTTCCCCTTATTTAACGGTCATTCTAATAGCTCCTTTATCTTAATAACGATGAATTACATAGTAATTTCCCTTTGTTTAACGGTCCTTTTCATAGCATTTTTTGATTGCATTGATAACTGACGAGATGCCGGAGCAGATTTCTGCCCCAACATCCGAAACTCGGTGTCTTAGTATGGCAACCAAATAATTGTCACATATTATATTACAGATAAATTCGTCTATTTACATAATATCGAGGTCTCATGCATTATTTTGTTATCATACCATTACTATATATATATATATATATATATATATATATATATATATATATATATATATATATATATATATGTTTTCAAAGGCGAATAGGCATCGACAGCTAGCAAGCCATGCTACTCCAGACTGATGATGAGCAATGACTCTGGAACTAGTCTCTGGATGCTGACTTTGCTGGGTGGCAGTGCTTATCTCCCCCTTTGAAAACATAAGGACACAAAAAATGTATCACGGCCATCTAGAGACGGTGTTTCGTGGGGTTAAATAGCAGTAGCATTCTTTCCTTTCATTGAACTGTCACATTAAATTGACAACATACCATCACTTTATCTCTCTCTCTCTCTCTCTCTCTCTCTCTCTCTTCTCTCTCTCTCTCTCTCTCTCTCTCTCTCTCTCTCTATATATATATATATATATATATATATATATATATACATATACATATTATACATGCATATACACACATGTATGTATACATATAAATTTAGATGTATACATGTATATGTTACCGGTCATCTGACCTTGTTTAAATTTCTGTTTCTTCTCACTCCCTTGTGTTTCTTTTCCTTTTTCCTCCTTTTAATCTTGATTTCTCTCAACAGTCATATTCTCCATACCTACTGTGCTCTCTACGCATTCTGATTGAATCTTCCATGCATTACCATGTACCGCCTTGTGACAATGTAAACTTTCACTTATCAAGATATCCTTGGTTTGAAGAGTAGCCTACGATATACACCTCACTTGGATATTTATCACTTCCGAGGTTCGGGTTGCTACGAAACATATGTAGCCCGGATCTTATCTACTCCATTCATTAACTCATGTATTCTTATTCGCATACCGTGAAATACAAAAAGAACTTTTTTCAGTTTATCGTATTTCGATAAGAAAAAAATTCACAACCTTCCGTCTCAAACCACTCTTGTCCCTGAAAACTGATTTTAATATTTACTACGGATTGCTTAAAGCCAACTTTCTTCTTACACCTCGATCTATCTATCTATCTATCTATCTATCTATCTATCTATCTATCTATCTATCTATCTATCTATCTATCTATCTAGAAATTGCTACTGCAGAGGAGAAAAACTGGGAAGGGGGAAAAAAAGTCGAAGTCCTCCTCCATATCACTGAAGAGGAGTGCCAAAAGATCCCCACACACATCCAACTGGCAAAGGACCACAAGTTATATGTAGTGGTGGAAGGAAGGCGGCCACGTTGTTATGTATGCGGCAGCGAGGCACACCTCAAGGACAGTTGCCCAACCGCCGCCAACCAAAAAAAGCAACAAGGGCAACCACCAAAACCCGGAAAAAAAACCCTACTACCAACACCACCATCAACAATCAAAACAAGAGAAACACAAGCAACACTGGCAACTGAGAAGACAACAGCATCTGCAAAAACAACAAGTGAGGAAGCAGGGGAAAAGAAAGAAAATTCCAAGACTGTTTCCCCCTCCCCCACATCACACACACCTCACACAAATAACAAGCCATCAGCACCAACAAAAACAGCAACACAACCACTCACACAAGCACACACAGACGCTCACAATTTGCCCCTACCCCCTTCCGATTCCTCAGAACCTTCGTCGGAAGATGAAAGTAATGAGGAATGGCAAATAGCCCAGAAAGGAAGGAGGAAGAGGAGCAAGAAAAGAAAAGCAAACACGAACAAAGCAGGGAGATACACAACTCCCGAAAACACTCCAGACACCAACACAAGCACACACAACTACAACACAAGCAACAAAACCCCAAAAGCAAGTACACACACAATGCTCACTGCCATCAACACAAAAAACTCAGAGTTGATGGAATACATCAACACAAAAACAAACATAACAAACGAAGACATAAAAACCAGCAACCACCCATACACAACACCGCCAGAACACATCAAAATACTACACATAACACCAACCCTGCACCACACACTAAAATCTATTTTTCCAAAGGCAGTTGGCAAATGCCAAAAATACCTGGCGAAAAAACTATATAGTGATCTCCTCGAAGAAAACCCGAAGGAGGAGACACAAAAACTCTCAAACGGTAAGTGACTCTCTTTATAAAACTTTAACACTCAAATCAAAATGATGCTCAAGATTGGTTGTGTAAATGCGCGTGGCTTGGGGTCCCCTTGGAAACAAGGGTACCTCCTAAATGACATAAAGTCACATAAACTAGAAATCATAGCCATAAGCGAGACCAGACTCCATGATACGCGGGCCCTATCGTCCATGTTTGGCAGACAGTTTAACATTTATTTTTCTCCCTGTCTGCCGAGAATGGGCGGTAGTGGCACGGCGGTACTCTTTCGCAAGAGTCTGGATCTCGAAGTAAAGACAGTATTCATAGACCCGGAGGGTAGATTGGTTGTTCTGGATGTCGATGGCAGCGATGGGTGTGCTTTTCGACTCATATCAGTATACGCACCACCTTTAACAGGTAGGCCGGATTTCTTTCGACGTCTAGAAGTATTCCTAGGAACGTCTCGTCCGTTACTTTTAGTGGGGGATTGGAATGCTACCTTGGACACGCATCTAGACTATGTTGGCAGAGATAGGAATAGACGGGGATGCAAATGCCTCAAAGACCTGCTCAGACGCTTTCAACTGTCTGACAGGTACCGACTCGATTACCCGAATGCGCCAATGTGGACATGGACAAACCGCATCGGGTCGTCGAGATCGTATCTAGATAGAATACTGTGTAGGAGAGTAGATAGAGATAGCATAGGGTGTCCACAATTTCACATAGTCAGCTACACGGATCACAAACTTGTGACGTGTACGCTAGACTTAGATAAGACACATAGGCAGGGCTCCGGTTACTGGAAACTAAACGCGTCTTTCCCGTCGAGACCAGTTTTCAGAGACCGGATTAGCACGTTAGTAAAGAGGGCTTTGACAGGAGCCATCATCAATAACAAATGGTGGTTTGCCCTCAAGAGAGCAATAAAAGCAGAAGCGGTTAGGTATAGCAAAGCACTAGCCATAGACAGAAACAGAGTAGAGGGTGAACTAGTTAAGAAGCTAGAAGAGGCAATTAGAAGTGGCATCGCATCCGACGTTTTGGCGGCGAGGTTGGCCCTTGACCAACACTTCAACGCCAAACACGAAGGGTGCGTTGTCAGGGCTAGGATGCGTGCTCTAAGAAACGAAGGTGTTGGAGCCGCACGAGAGGCCCGGGTGGCGGAGGCGCAACAGGGCAACAAAGCCACCATTCGGTCTCTGGTGGACGAACAGGGGCGCGAACTGCTCGAGCCAAGCAAAATGTGTGAGGCCTTTCAGCGGCACTTTGCTCGACTGTTTGGGACGAATGGCGAGCGAGAACGCAGGGTGGACTTCAGTGCCTACCTGCACAGCCTGCCACGACTCTCGGCAAGAGAGGCGGAGTGCTGCGAAGGTGCCATCACGGCGGCGGAAGTGAGGGACGCGATGGCGGGATGCTCGAGGGACAAATCTCCGGGTTTGGATGGTCTGCCCTACGAGCTTTACAACTGTAAGCCAGACTTGTTTGGAGACGTCTTGGTGGCGGTGTACTGCAACTGGCAGCAAAACGGGAGCATTCCCGGTTTTGTGAGTCGAGGAGCCGTAACGCTGCTGAAGAAAGATCCAAACAAGGGGGACGTCATAGATAACTTTAGGCCCATCACTCTGCTCAATGCAGACTTGAAAATTTTGGCCAAGGTGTTAGCCAAGCGGTTGGCGCTTGTCATCGAGAAACTGATCGGCAAGGCGCAAACGTGCGCGGTGCCGGGCAGGAGCATCCATGACAACCTCCATCTGATGCGCTACATCATAGAGAGGGTAGTTAAGGAACCTGGCATGGGTGGGGCCCTGATCAATTTAGATCAATCGAAAGCTTTCGATAGGGTAGACCATCAATACTTGGAGGCTGTCCTCATAGCAGCCGGCTTCGGTCCCATTTTCCGCGGCTGGATGGCTGCCTTGTACAGAGGCATCCGTTCGGTAGTTCGCGTCAATGGGCATCTATCAAGACCCTTCGACATTGCACGTTCGGTCCGTCAGGGATGCCCCCTCTCGTCGCTTCTGTACGTGTTGACTCTCGAGCCACTACTGCGGAAGCTGGCGACGCTGAGGGGCATCCCGCGAGAGTTGGGATGCGGGACGAGCGTGTCGGCATACGCGGACGACGTCACCGTCATAGTGTCTAGCCAAAAGCACATCGAGCTTGTCGGCGAGACACTGAGAGACTACGAAGCGGTAACGGGAGCGAAAATCAACCGGGATAAGTCAGTGGGCTTGCGGCTCGGCACCTGGAGAAGCAACCCCATGCCGTCAAGTAGCGCCTCCGTCGTGGGACGTTGGACTGACGGTCCGGTTGAGATGCTCGGGGTCTGGTTTGGTCCAGACCTCCAAACGGAGAAGAACTGGGACGAGATAACGAGAAGGGTGGCCACTCTAGCCCGGCAATGGGCCGAGAGGAAGCTTTCCCTGAAAGGTCGGGCGGAGGTGGCGAACACGTACATCGCGTCCGTCATCTACTACCGCCTGACCGTCGTTCCTTGTCCCGACCCTACCATCACCAAACTGGAGCGCATCCTCTTCCGCTTCTTGTGGAAAGGAAGCGTTCCGATGGTTAGGCGATCCGTTTGCTGCCAACACCCGTTAAAAGGAGGACTGGGCATGCCGTGGTTGATGATGCGCAGACACGCGCTGAGACTGCGACATCTCCGGCTCTACGTAGACAGCGGTGAACAGGTGTGGTCACCGTTTGTGCGGCGCGCTTTCCCGCAGCTCGTCTCCATGACCGAACTGCAGTCATGGATCAAGAAGAGGCCGAGGAAGGGCGAATGGCACCGCGAGTGTCGCGCTGCTCTTCGGCAACTCCAACAACCCGGGTCAACCTTGAGCGACTGCATCACAACTAACGCATTCTATAGTGGATTAGTGGAGGGAAGGTACGACGACGATCTCGGGGCGAACCTGGGCGTCGACGAGGAATACCTGACCCGCCTGTTTAAGACGACCTTCGGGCCGGGACCTATGGACAACTTCCAGAGATCCCTGGCCTGGCAGTGCTATCGAGAAGCACTACCCGTTCGGGATAAGCTCTACAGGCATGGCTCGAGAAACACGGGGCCGACCTGTCCGAGATGCCGGCAGAGCGACGAAACCGTTCTGCACGCACTCGTACAGTGTCCCACCATTTCCGAGCTGTGGGCTTACGTCGAACAACTGCTATCGCGTGTGGGACGAGTCGGTCTATCAGCCGAGTCTATCGTGAATATTGTCGCGCCTCCTTCCTTTAAACGGGAAGGAAGAGCTATTTTCATCGTACTTGTGGCTATGGCGAAAGAATGTGTATGGTGGACGCGTCTGAAAGGTCTAGAGACAAAGACTTTCCTCTCTGGGCAATCTCTCATCAACTTCTTCAAGTATCACCTGAAGAGGAAGTTGAGAGTAGAAAGGGAAGTCTTGTCTAGTGAATGCTTCAAAAAAAGATGGGTGAATGTAGCAAGGATGGCACGTGTGAACGACGGAGCCATCTTGAGCATAACCCTATGAACAAGAAAAAAAAATAAAACAAAAAGGCAAAAGAGAGTCACTTACTGTTATAGTTTCTTCAATGAGAATATTGACCAAGGTTACCGTGGTCTTTTCCGTGGGCTTTTCCTTCCACGGCTAAACCTAAACTGTCCTCCCCTCTTTTTACACGAGAACATTACTGTGTGATACACGATCCCTATTGATCGGCCTTTCCTTTTCTTTTTTTTTCGATCCCTTTTGATCGAACTGCCCCTTTTTCCCTTCCTACGATCCCTTTTGATCGATACCACCAATTTTTTTTTTTTTTTTTTTTTTCCTTCCTTCCCCCTCCCAAAAAGAAAAGCTCTACATTGTATTTGTCCCATCTTCGTTGAGCCCTGTGTGGCTAATAAAAGAAATGTATCTATCTACATATACAGATATAGGGCAGAGAATCGTCAATTAGTAATAAAATTAATAATTAACAATTTTACTAAGTAGTTCAGTATGAAAAAACCTTTATCGGTAAAACCATTTATATGTATCTATCTACACACACACACATATATATATATATATATATATATATATATATATATATATATATATATATATATATATATATATATATATATATATATATATATATGTATATATACAGATATACAGTAGTTTGGAATCAGTAGTTCTTTGACTGCTATTTCTAAATTTTCAGTATGTTGGAGAAGCAACTCAAGCTAATCCCTGTATATTTATGATTATATATATATATATATATATAGAGAGAGAGAGAGAGAGAGAGAGAAAGAGAGAGAGAGAGAGAAAGAGAGAGAAAGAGAGAGATAGAGAGAGAGCTATGTGAACTCGCTTGTGTGTGTATATAAACCTTAGGGAATAATTATTTAATATAATGATTATATAATTACTTTTCTTGCTCACATTCTCTTAAGTTACTATCCCATATCTCTTTAAAAATATTGTTGATGTGTAACTATCCAATTAATTTTTTAAAGTTAACATTCTCATTTAATGTACACCCAACCTCCGCCCCAACCACGCCTTATTAACGCCTTCTTCTTGCATTCGACGTTTTACCCCCAAATACATTCGTAACTTTGTGAAACCAAATATTTGTCCTTGAGAAGTTCCTCCTCAAGGCGCAGATCAGGATAAGGCTATTTTATTGTTATGAGAGCCCATAGCTACCGATACATGGGCATCTCACCTCTCCCCAGCACCAATGGTCTTCAGAAGTAAAGCTAATGGCTGATACAGCGTGGCACCATTGTTCTCCTCAGAACCAAAAGAGATGAAACAGCCGCTACAAAGTATCGTCTTAGATTGGTACATTTTTTTTATTGAACTTCGAGAGGATGAAAGGCAAAGTTAATTTCGGTGGCATTCGTAGTTGAGGCGTTGATGGTTGGAAAACAGTGAAGGCATTCTATCCAACGTTCTGATGACCCTACAAATGCACCACTCTTGTTCCCCCAAAACATCAAACATCAACACATTCATATGTGATATATTATTCATATATGCGATTCACATATGATGTATTCACATATGTTGTTATTATAAGGATTGTCTAAGGCGGCGAACTGGCAGAAACGTTTGCACTCCGTCTTTACGTTCTGAGTTCAAATTCAGTCGTGGTCGACTTTGCCTTTGACCTTTACGGGATCGATAAAACAAGTACCATTTGAGTACTGGAGTCAATGTAATAGATTTATTCCTTATCCCGAATTTGCTCGCCTTCTACCAAAATTTGAAACCATTATTCTAAGGATTAGATTATCGGACTAACTGCATCTCAATATTGAGTTCCTTCACGAAGGCGGCGAGTTAGCAGAATCGTTAGCACGTCAGGCAAAATGCTTTGCGGTATTTCGTCCGTCTTTAATTTCTGAGTTCAAATTCCGCCGAGGTCGACTTTGCCTTTCATCCTTTCGGGGTCGATAAAATTAGTACCAGTTACGCACTGGAGTCTACGTAATCGACTTAATCCCTTTCCCCAAATTTTAGGCTTTGTGCTTCCAGTAGAAAGGATTTATTTAGTTCCTTCATACTCCAATCCCACCGGGGTTAATGTAGCCTTTCATCGTTCTAGAGATTTTGTCAAATTTTAGGTGAGGAATAGGACTAAGGGTTATCTTTTAAAGAGAGTATCCACTGTACAGCCATGGGTCACTCCTTAATTCTCCGGTCTCTTAACTGATGTACCAACTTAACCACACCTTATATGACCCTGGTTTTGTGTGTGTGTGTGTTTGGCTATTCGTAGCAGCTAGTAGATTAGTAGTAGATTAGTAGTAGATTAGTAGATTAGTAGATTAGTAGTAGATTAGTAGATTAGTAGTAGATTAGTAGATTAGTAGTAGTAGATTAGTAGTAGATTAGTAGATTAGTAGTAGATTAGTAGATTAGTAGTAGATTAGTAGAGTAGTAGATTAGTAGATTAGTAGATTAGTAGTAGATTAGTAGAGTAGTAGATTAGTAGTAGATTAGTAGATTAGTAGAGTAGTAGATTAGTAGAGTAGTAGATTAGTAGTAGATTAGTAGATTAGTAGAGTAGTAGATTAGTAGAGTAGTAGATTAGTAGTAGATTAGTAGTAGATTAGTAGATTAATAGTAGATTAGTAGTAGATTAGTAGTAGATTAGTAGAGTAGTAGATTAGTAGTAGATTAGTAGATTAGTAGAGTAGTAGATTAGTAGATTAGTAGTAGATTAGTAGTAGATTAGTAGATTAGTAGTAGATTAGTAGATTAGTAGTAGATTAGTAGATTAGTAGTAGATTAGTAGATTAGTAGATTAGAAGTAGATTAGTAGATTAGTAGTAGATTAGTGCCATAGAAGAAGGAGAGTATGGCGATGAAGCTGTAACAGTCTTCATCTACAGCAACAACACGGAATCATGGACGTTGGGGATCTTCTTCGGTTTAGATCTCACCTCAGGAGCCGACATTGGTGCCTCTTTAAAGTTGTCCAACAGGTTAGAAAGAGCAACAAATTCCCTCTCGAAACCTTCCTGGCAGCCTTTAAAACAAAAATGAACTCAATTAGACAATATAGTCAGGAGCACACTATGCCTGAAAAAAAAAAAAAAAAAGAGGTGGGACGGTCATGGCTGGAATGCGTTTGACAAAAGGTCTTCTCGATCAGATCAAAACCGAGGTTAAATAACCACCATTACCCTACCATCGCAACCACCATTATCATGACCATTATCAACATCAATATCATCATCACCAACATCTTCATCATCCCCATCATCATCATCACCACCATCATAACCACCACCACCAGCACCGCCATCGTCAACAACAAACCCCTTTCATTTAAACATCACTCAACCAATACGAAAGAGCCTTCACACCCACAACCAAATCCCAATGTTTATTATCATTAATGGGTCTTCATTGCCACCCACCTCCACCCTTCCATCACACACACACACACACACACACACACACACACACACACACACACACACACACACACGTAGAAACATACATACTCATGCACAAATATACACGAACATATACAAAGACATCCACACACCTGATAATAATCAGAGATGATGTTCATGATATTTTGAAAACTATCTTTGCAAAGAACCCATTTAATGTTTTAATTCCTTTGTACATACATACATACATATTATATATATATATATATATATATATATATATATATATATATATATATATATATACATATATATACACAGGTATATATATATATATATATATATATATATATATATATATATATATATATATATATATATATATATGTATGTATATGTATATATGTATATATATATATAGGTGTATATATATATATATATATATATATATATATATATATATATATACGTATATACATATGTATATATGTACATATAATATGTATGTGTGTGTGTGTGTGTGTGTGTGTGTGTGTGTATGTATAGGTGCATATGTATGTGTAAAACGATAGAAGGAAATCCGTGTCGGCGGCGTCGTTGTCCTTGTGACCGCCGCCGAAAGACCACCCTTAGTGGCGAGCGGCAAATAACAAGCTAGATGTCCCTTGTTTGAACATATGTCTTGTGATTCTAGCAGCCGGGGTGGGCTCAGGGGAAACTGTCCCTTCCCTTACAATTTACTAAGACCTGAAAAAAAAAAGGGGAAAAGAAAAGAAAAAAGACAATAGATACGATGTGTGTGAAGAGAACAGAGAAAAAAGAACCGAGAAAAATTATTAGAGAAATAGAGAAGTGGGAGGCGTTTGGGTGAGGGAGAGGAAGAAAGAAAGATTAAGTTAAAGGAAAGATAGAGTAAGACTGAGAGAGAAAAAGAGAGATAGGGAGAGGTGGAGGAAGAGAGGGACTAAAAAAGGCATAATACGGAGTGGTGAAAGAAGAGGAAAAAGAAATAAGACAAAAGAATAGAAACAAGGGGAGTAAGTAAAGGAGGGAAAAAGAAGAGGTTTGCAACAAGAACATTAGTCGAAAGGAGAAAGAACAAGATAGAAAAAAATTAGAGAAATAATAAAAGAAAAAGTGAATGAGATAGGGAAGAATGAGCAAAAGAAATAGGGAGAGTAAAAGAGAGAATGAAAGTGAAGAAAACGAAGGGAGACAGTGAAAGAAAGAGAGAAAGAGACGTGAGAAGAGGAAAGTGAAAGAGAGGATGGGATAGTGAGAAGAGGAGGTCAAAGAGTAGACAGAGAAAAGAGGGGACAAAGACTCAGAGGGAAGAAGAGAAACAGAAAGATGAGAAAGAGTGAGAGAAAGAGGAGAGAGAGGGAGAGAAAGAGGGAGAGAAAGAGGAGAGAGGGAGAGAAAGAGAGAGATTGACAAATTGGGAAAATATTTTCTAATAAAGCTGCAATGAAAACACAAGAACTCTCATGTTACGGGAGACGACAATTAGTGTTTGCCATTCAACCAAGAGTAATTTGAGCGCGCACGCGCGTGTTTTGTTTAAGATCAACTCAGTTGACATTGATGAAATGGATTTATGATCAAAGATACTACAGCCGTAGCCATCCCATTTTCTGAGAGGTGTGCAGGTCCAGTGACACCAACAGCGTCTCCGACCAGCTCGGACAGAAATCTGAAGACGTATAAAGTTTTGTATAAGTAACAAAGCTGTATGATAGTGGTGTCAGACGCGGCGCGTAGACCATCATATAACTTGTTCGACATGCACATGTTGTTTTCATTCTTCTCTTCCGTTTTAATTTGACATGCGCATTCTGTTTTTATTCTTATCTTTTTACGAATTCAGTGTGCACATGTGCATTGTGTGTTCATTCTTCCTTTCTGGTTCCTACTCAAAACTGTTTTCAGATCACAACCATCTCACGAACTACGTTCGCGAGGAGTGCTTCGCGCTCCGATGGTTATGGAAAAATAAATTTTCATATCATGAATCAAATTCAAAGTAATTTCTAAGTTTTATTGCGATAAATAATAACAATGATGATGATGATGATGATGATAATAATAATCAATGATGATAATAATGAAGCGGGTGGAATCTCCCCATGTTCTGATTAATAATGATACATCTAGTAATGGTGTCACAATAAAAACACTAGTAATTGCGCAACCTGACAATCGCTACCTCATATGAGTGACAATGAAGAAACAAAATATTGTGAATAACAGTGGTAATGAAACTGAAGCCATTGATGGTGACAGTGTTGCACCCGGTAGGCTCAGAGATATTGGTCCGACTCCAGCCTGTCGATATCCAGAAAGGGACTAGCACACACGGCATAGATGGAGCAAACAAATTAATGCTGTGGTCATGGAGTGTTACTACCTGAGCAATCCTGTAGATGAAAATGGTACTCGAATTAGGGATTACAGACAACGTATGTATAATCATTGGAGAGAAAAGGAATTGTTTCAACTCACGGAACAGAGATTATGTGATCAAGCTAGAGCAATAAGAAAAAATCGGTGGTTCACAGAAGTAGAGCTCGAAGCTATCAAAAGACGGTCATGGATAATAGCAGCAGAGATAACAATGAAAATACAGTTCTTACTAATAAGAGTAATCTCATAGCACAGGAAAGGAGCAGTAGTAGTTTACTTGATGAGAGACATATAGATGGTCTAAAAGAAGACAACAAAACTAATGGAGACATTACAGATGAACAAAAGGCGATCTACGACAGAATAAAGGCAAAACTACAGGAGAACGGTAGCGACATTATTTGCAACCTTAAAAAGTTGATCGGTGGAAATTGAACCAAGAAACGAAAAACGTCAATCAAATTCTGAAATACATCAGAAAAAAGAACGTCACAGAAACAAATAATTTGATCAAGTGTTGTTGTAGCAGAAAACGTGGGTGTTGATGTCAAGAAAAAAAAAATATATAATGTGAGTGACAAAAGAAAAAAAATCCATGGTGGAAAAGAAGAATACAGGCGGGGTTAGATATGCTCTCGAAGGACATTTCTGTGTTAGACCGAAAAGAGAAAGGGGTGCTTGGAAGCGAACAAAAATACAGGGCACTGAAAAGTCAGTATAATATTGAAAGAAAGAGCCTGAAAGTAGTAATGGAGGATCTGAAACAGCGACTCGTTGCAAAGAAAGCAAAGATGGTAAGATACGACCAGCAGAATAGGTTATTCAGAATAGATCAGAAGAGATTCTATGAAGAAATAAATGGAGAGTGTACAGATGAAAAGTTGATACCAGATAACAATGAAAGTCAAAGGTTTTGGAGTGACATCTGGAGCAAAGACAAGGAGCACCAGAAAGATGCTGAATGGTTGCAAGAACTGAAACAAACAGTAGTCTGTCCAAAACAAGCAGAACTAGTCATTTCAGTTAGGGAAGTGAAGGAAATCAGCAAAAAAAAAAAAAAAAGAAATGAGCTACTGGAAGGCCCCGGGACCAGATGGCGTTCAAGGCTACTGGATCAAAAGATTTGGTGAATGTCATGCACGAATAGCTGCGCAACAACAACTATCGGTGGTACTGTTATTTATGACATCGTTCGTGCGTTTGTACTGGTTTTAGCTTTAGGGTTTTAGGGTTAGGGTTAGGGTTAGGGTTATGAGTATTTTACTCATAACCCGAACCCTAACTCTAAAACCCTAACCCTAACCCTAAAACCCTAAAGCTAAAACCAGTACAAACGCACGAACGATGTCATAAATAACAGTACCACCGATAGTTGGTGTTGACAAACAACGGCACTAATTTTATTCAAGGGAAAAGATCCCATTACACCGCTAGAACGTGTTGTTTACATTTCACAGCAATAATTATTTTCACCTCAACAGACGTCAGTGATTGGTTGAAATTACCGAAATACGACAATTTTAACACGAAATAACTTTAAAAAGATAAAATTTTCTCAATAACACTAAGAGTAAAATATGTTTTATATGACACAATCTCCCAGTGTCCCAAGTTTGAAAGTGTTTCGTTAAGAAAACAAGTGGTGCCTGCCAAATCAGAAAGATCCTTGATATCCAACCTGAATGCCAGAAATTTGATTACCGCAATGAATATCTGGACAGTTGTGGATATGTAACACCCTACTTATCAGTAAGGAGGCTACAAGCAGTCAAGCCAACTATCTTTATACTGTTATACTTAGGGACGTACTATATATCTGGTCTTCACTTCAGCTTTATTATTATTATTATTATTATTATTATTATTATTATTATTATTATTATTATTATTATTGTTGTTGTTGTTGTTGTTGTTGTTGTTGTTGTTGTTGTTGTTATTATTATTATTATTATTATTATTATTATTATTATTATTGTTATTATTATTGTTATTGTTATTGTTGTTATTATTATTGTTATTGTTATTGTTGTTATTATTATTGTTATTATCATTATTATTATTATTATTATTATTATTATTATTATTATTTTAGTTTCTTAGTCAAAGAGGCCAAATATATAGTGTGTGTGTTTAATTGGCAAAATATAGCCATCCCAAAGTATAACAATATCTGTTTCAGCACCGATTTCACACCAAGAATCTTGCAAAGCAAATTCATAAACGTAACAACTATCTTTAGATTGAGTTCTAAGATACAGTAATCCCTCGACTATCGCAGGTATTACGTTCCAAAACCGCCCGCGACACGTAAAAATCCCCGAAGTAGAAACAGTACTGTACGGTATAAATTTTTAAATCATTTTTAGTATTAGCATATATTTATTTTATTATAAATGCAAAACAATACCACACACTCGCCTCCCGAGTTTCGTTTTCCATACAGTATGTGCAATTCTTTGTTTACTCATCTACGGTACACCACGTATTTTCTTTTAATATATTTTAATTAATGTGTTATACAGTGCAGAACTGTACTCTATTTTTATTTACTAATTTATTAATTTTTAGACGTGAAAATGCTTATTTTACCACTGAAATAATTAAAATCTAAAAAATATAAATACCTATCGGCCGCAGAAACCCGCGATACACTGAGGAGTCCGCGATATAAATCTACATTTATTAACCAGAAAGATCCGCGATGTACTGAGTGCACGATAGTTGAACTGCGATAGGTGAGCCGTGATATGGTGAGGGGTTACTGTATATTTCGCTGATGTTTTGAGGTGCATCAGCAGTGATGTTTCTGAGATTTAAACACGAGACCACCTCGCCCAGCTGACCTAAGCGGGGTTAATCAAGTCCTAGCTTGCGACCCATCAGCCGCAAACCACTGCTTTGCCATCATTGTCTAAAGCCATATTGTGGTTTTCTGTGAAGGAATTTATAGGTCTCTTTTTTGCTGTGCAAGTGTCTCTAAGCCCAGTCAGAGCTTTGCAAAATGAATCTCCAACAAAACCTCGGCAAATCACTTCAGTTACCTCTCAACATGCCTGCCAGCTCTGATTTCAGCAATTCTCTACCAACTCCTGGTATTTGGTAAGCTTCCTCTCATAAGCCTCCTCTTCCTATGTTGTCCATTGCTCTTTTTTCAAACTTCATCAGGGATTGTGTCTATCTTTCTTTGTGATTTGAAGAAGAATTTGGTAGTTATTTGTAGCTGGTCAAACTAATCACAGAGAGTTCCTTGTTACGTCGCATGTATGTATGTATGTATGTATGTATGTATGTATGTATGCATTTATGTATGTATGTATGTATGCATTTATGTATGTATGTATGTATGTATGCATTTATGTATGTATGTATGTATGTATGTATGTATGTATGTATGTATGTTTGCGTGCGTGAGTATGTATGTATTTATGTATATATGTATGTATGTATGTATGTATGTATGTATGTATGTTTGCGTGCGTGAGTGTATGTATGCATGTATGTATGTATATTGCAACTGTGTATACATGACAGTGCATGTTTATTTGTGTATTTGAGGGAGTTAGGAGTTATATTGCATTCAGATGTGTGTGTGTGTGTGTGTGTGTGTGAGAGAGAGAGAGAGAGAGAAAGAGAGAAAGAGAGAGAGAGAAAGAGAGAGAAAGAGAGAGAAAGAGAGAGAGAGAGAAAGAGAGAGAAAGAGTGAGAAAGAGAGAGAGAGAGTGAGAGAGAAAGACAGAGACAGAGAAAGACAGGGGCAGAGTGTGAGACAGACAGAGAGACAGACAAAGTTAGAAGGAGGAAGAGAAAGTGTGTTACTGAATATATAAGAACATATGCATTCTTATGGATGTATATATGCGGTATACTACACCCATGTAAACATATATGCGAATGTATATACATATGTAAATATATATCTGTGTACACGTATTTGTTCAATGGGGGGAAGGTAGGATGTTATATTATTTTTATCATGCTGTGTGTATGTTACTTTAGTACATGTTTATGTGTATATGTGAAATGTGTTCCTGGTTATTCGAAGGTAACTGCGCATATATATATATATATATATATTAGCAAAAATACCCGGCGTTGCCCGGGTTAAAGAAAATAATGAAATTTAAAAATGCCTTTTAGATCTCTTACATGAAACATAGATTACTCAGGTCTTACTTCCTAGTAGCTGAGATACCAACTTTATACGTTAATAACCCGACATTTCCTAGGTTATTGAAAATAATGAAATTTAAGTATGCCTTTTAAATTTCTAAGTAAAATGAAACGTGAATTATGCAATTCTCAACAGTAATTAGCTGAAGTACAAACTATTAATGTCAATAACATGTTTTATCAGATGTTCTCATTGTTAAAATTGTTAAAAAACCAGGTAGTTCTTTGTCTTTGTAATCACCTTCAATTGTCAATACTTATTTGAAACATGTTGAACCCGAAAATGCATAAATTTGAGAAGAACAGGCCTGCGGGCGCTCCCCTCCTGTTAATAAGTACATTTAACAAAAATTCTATCAGATGAAATGAGTATAAAGAAATGTATTGAAACAAATCTGGAAATCACTCACAGTTTAATCGTGTAGAGCTTCTGAATTTACGATGTTTTGAGTGTGTCCTTTAATTGGTTTATAAATGAAAAAACTTGGTGGACTTCCAACTCGCAAACAACCTACATATAATTGTCCATGAGAGAAGCAAGATGAAGTCCAACAACCTTGAGAAACTGTCCTTGAGACTTGTTTATCGATATAGCGGAACTCAGTTTCACTGGGAACTGGAACCGTTTAAATTTAAACGGGAGGTTATATATAGGATTAACAGGATCCATGGAATGAAGACATCCTCACCCTTATAGTTCCCAGTCATAATTGTTGCCACTAGGGCATGGGGTCGCATCGCTTTCACAACTAGTCTGGTGCCATTGCAAAGACGAAGTGGACTCAGATTCCTGAGCAGCATGATTGGGCCCCACCTTTTTAAGTGTTAAGTGGTGAGGTAGCATCCCAGATGGCTGTAGAGAGTTCAGGAACTCAGTTGGAAAAACTACAGCTTGGTCCTGATCAATGACTGTCGAGGGATTTGAAAGGCTATTCTTGTCCGGGCAACAGCTGCAAGAGATTCCATTTGATTTTGTTGATAGCGTCATTACGTGGAGCTAGACTTTCTCACAGGGCCATTGACTGTTGCTAAAGTTTTGTGCAATGTTAGGGAGCACATGCATTATGAGGTCATTGACAGTTGGTACCATATCACCACAGGCTTTCTTCCCCCTCCCCACGACTTTGGATGAGGATAACTTTCAGAAAAATGGGTATTTTTTAATGGATTTTCTATGAATATGTGTTATATCATCTAGATTCTGAATATACGAAATTTTAGGAGAAAGTGTTTTAGGAGGGATGGGGAAGGGTTTTCGGAAAATTCACTGGAGTCCACTTCAGTTCGGAACAAGTCGTCTATATTTGTTTCAGTTTCTCCGTTTTGTGCGTGTGTGCATCCGTATATAACCCTTAACTCTAGTCGTAAAATTTCGGGGAAAAAATTGAAAAGTTAAGGAGTGGGTGTATTAAAAAGTCTAAAAGTAGATTTTTTTTTGCATATTCAGAATCTCTGTTGAAGACAAGGTCGGAATCTGTAGAAAAAAAAGCAAAAAAAAAAAAAGCACAAAGTGTCCTCACACACATACACGCACACATATATATAATGAAAAAAGTTCAAACGGAGAATTATTCCATTCAATATCATATTTATTATAGAGATTATGTAACAAATTATACTTTACACTTCTATACACTGTGCGTGTATATTCCTTATTTTTACTTCGGATGTCTTCTGCCTCTCTATTAGAACTGTTTCCCCGGGAATTTACTTAGAATGAAAAAAGAAAATCGTATCCAACAGATAAGTCGTCTTAATAACATATATATGTATACCAGACATTTAGCTGTTATTTTTAGCATGAGTTTTCTGTTGAGGGATTCATTTGCCTTCATTGCCTGTTGCTTCAGTGGGAATGTACGGATGCATAAACGCACAAAACAGAGAAAATGTAACAAATATGGACGACTTGTCCGAAACACCTCAATTGTTCCCCCCCCCCCCCCAAATTCCTATATGCTCGAAATGTACATAGTCCAAGGTATATTTGTAGATAATTTCATTAAAAAAATATCCATTTTCCTGAAAGTTAAGCGAATTGAAGTGAACTCCGGTGAATTTTCCGAAAATTCTCCCCTACCCCTCCTAAAACACTCCTCCCTTTCCCCCAATTTTTTTATCTTTTATATATTCGGAATCTACATGATGTAACACATATTCGTAGAAAATTTCATAAAAAAATATCCTTTTTCTAAAAGTTATCATCATCCAAAGTCGGGCAGGGGGACAGAAATCTGTAGTTATGTCCTGTTGACAATTGATCAATTAAATGAAATCTTCGTATGAAATTTGTTTCTCTCTCTTACACAAACACACTCACATCGGTATATATCTTACACAAGTAGAAAGCCGGAGAAGAATATAAAAATGAAAGTAACTTCAAAAATTCCTTTTTTTTTTTAATCTGAAATCGTCACAACTGTAAAGATGTACACATACGTGTGTGTGTTTGTAAATAGCTGGTTATTTAGTTTCTACGTTGACTTTGACAAAGCAGTTAAATGAAAGTGTTAATAAGTCGACTTGCGCCAAGAATAATCACATGGGATTTAAATGTGAAATATGAAGTCTTAATAAGACGACTTGTTCCAAAAATGTCCGAAATATGTATTGGAAAATCAATGTACAATATACAGTACCTCATTTAATTAATTGAGAAAAAGGCGTCTATCTCCGTATGAAATTTTTTTTTCTGATATGAAAGTACTTTTAGAAATTCTTTTTTAATCAGAAATCCTCACAACTGCAATAATGTATACATACGTGTGTGTGTGTGTGTGTGTATATGTGTGTGTGTGTGTATGTGTGTGTGTGTATGTGTGTGTGTATGTGTGTGTGCGTGTGCGTGTATGTGTGTGTGTGTGTATATGTGTGTGTAAATAGCTGGTTAGGACGCCAAAGACAGGAAGTTCAAGCACAAGTATTTGAGAAAACGATTTGAAGGAGTGAATCTTTATATATAGAGAAATATTATTTATTTTCACCCCCCCCCAAAAAAAAACCAAGACCATATTGTTCTTTCCAAGGTCAAATTATTCATGTTTCCCAAGTATGGTACAGATTGATCCAGAGGTTTGAACGTACATAGAGGACACACACACAGACAGGGTATTTTATATATTAAGATATATATATATATATATATATATATATATATATATATATATATATATATATATATATATATATATATATATATATATATATATGTATGTATATATGTATGTATGTATATATATATATTTCTCTGTCCTCACACACTTCTACTCACATCATACCTTGAGGTGCCGCATGGACACTGCATCACCACTATTTATCTATTCATAGCAATTACTAATTCTTTTCTAACTTTCTGCTGAATATGAGTAACCGTTTAGCGTAAAGGGCATCTAGCCTTAGAGATCATGCCAAAAGATACAATATAGTCTTTGGACCAATCAGATTTTGCTAAACCGTCCAACCCGTGCCAGCATGGAACAGGGACATTAAATGATTTTATATATATATATATATATATATATATATATATATATATATATATATTATCTCTTACTTCTTTCGGTTACTTGACTGCGGCCATGCTGGGGCACAACATTGAAGGGTTTTAGCCGAATAAATCAATCCCAGGACTTATTTTTAAAACCTAGTACTTATTCTATCTCGGTCTCTTTTACCGAACCACCAAGTTACAGGGACGTAAACACACCAACACCGGTTGCCATGCTGTGGTGGGGAACAAACACAGACACAGAGACACACACGCACAAAGATAAATATACACCGAGGCTGTGGTAGAAGACACTTGCCCAAGATGTCACGCAGTGGGACTGAAACCGGTACTATGTGCTTGGGAACCAAGCTTCTTACCACACATCCACACCTATATATATATATATATATATAATCATAAATATATAGGGATTGACAGTAACCTGCTTCTCCAACATACTGAGAATTCAGAAATAGCAGTCAAAGAACTACTGATTTCAAAACTACAAATTATTACTCCAGATTGATAGCGATATTTTTGATACACACAGAACAAAAAAACAATAGAGAAGAGTAAAAAACACTTGCCTTTAGTTAATTTAGTACAATTGTTTCACAGTTAAGAGTACATAATACTCTATTCTGATCTTCAGCTAAATATTCTAATAAATTTGTTAATGTCTAAATATCAATACCACGTGAAGAAGACGCTAAGAAATTTATCGGCCAGTAAGTTCAAAATCTCTCGCCCTAATGAATTTCAATTCAGTGTGTATCAGAAATAGTCCCGTTTAGGAAAGAGACTCGTACGAATTCCTGCGGTATAACCATCCACCTTGGAGTTATTATTAAAATATAGATATGCAGGGCAGGGAATCATCAATTAATAATAAAATTAATAATTAACAATTCTGCCGGGTAGCTCAGTATGAAAAAACCTTCTTCGGTAAAAATTTATAATCATAAATATATAGGGATTGACAGTAACCTGCTTCTCCAACATACTGAGAATTCAGAAATAGCAGTCAAAGAACTACTGATTTCAAAACTACAAATTATTACTCCAGATTGATAGCGATATTTTTGATACACACAGAACAAAAAACAATAGAGAAGAGTGAGCTACCCGGCAGAATTGTTAATTATTAATTTTATTATTAATTGATGATTCCCTGCCCTGCATATCTATATTTTAATAATAACTCCAAGGTGGATGGTTATACCGCAGGAATTCGTACGAGTCTCTTTCCTAAACGGGACTATTTCTGATACACACTGAATTGAAATTCATTAGGGCGAGAGATTTTGAACTTACTGGCCGATAAATTTCTTAGCGTCTTCTTCACGTGGTATTGATGTTCACATGGTCAAAATTAACGTGAGTTATTTAGACATTAACAAATTTATTAGAATATTTAGCTGAAGATCAGAATAGAGTATTATGTACTCTTAACTGTGAAACAATTGTACTAAATTAACTAAAGGCAAGTGTTTTTTACTCTTCTCTATTGTTTTTTGTTCTGTGTGTATCAAAAATATCGCTATCAATCTGGAGTAATAATTTGTAGTTTTGAAATCAGTAGTTCTTTGACTGCTATTTCTGAATTCTCAGTATGTTGGAGAAGCAGGTTACTGTCAATCCCTATATATTTATGATTATAAATTTTTACCGAAGAAGGTTTTTTCATACTGAGCTACCCGGCAGAATTGTTAATTATTAATTTTATTATTAATTGATGATTCCCTGCCCTGCATATCTATATATATATATATATATATATATATATATATATATGCGAGTAAAAATAAATACAAAAAAAGGGGTTTTGTATGATTGTGTATAGAGGCATATATTATTTTGTTTAAAAGAGTTCCAACACTGTCTGTTTTTTATGTTTTATTTATATTCCTGCAAAACCAATGTGGGATATAGAATATGGAATATACAATATATAATATAATATACAATATATAATATAAAATAAAAATGGATGGTACTATGAAATAAAGTATTGAACGTCTGTTAAAGTCTGTCATACCGGCCATGATGAAATACCACAAGGTATAGAAAATACGTATTCGCCTTTATATATTTAATCCTTTATACTGAACACTCAATATTTCATCTATTCAATAAGACATATTCCATATATTCAATAAGACATTCAATACTTTATTTCATAGTACCATCCATTTTTATTTTATATTATATATTGTATATTATATTATATATTGTATATTCCATATTCTATATCCCACATTGGTTTTGCAGGAATATAAATAAAACATAAAAAAACAGACAGTGTTGGAACTCTTTTAAACAAAATAGTATATATATATATATATATATATATATGTAAGGGACGACCGTGCGAACTCAAAAAGGAAAAATGGTGACGAATGGAAAAACAGAGGACTCCTTTTATTTAAACGCGTCACACGGTCGAACATACAAATATATAGATCAAAGATGATATAGATGATAATATGTTATGCGACGATAACATAGATGACCAGTAATGAAAGACCACAACCGTATAAGATGAATAACAGAGATATTTATTGTAGCGTTAAAGATGTATGTCTGTGTGAGAGTGTGAATGCGACATATAAGAACATAATCAAAGACAGGCCGTCGTACAAAGAAAAGTATGTATGTGTATGTGTATTATTACAGCAGATAGAAAGAGAGTTAATAACACGTGAACAATTATACCAGTTCGTTAGTACACTATAGGAAAAGTTCTGTATGTGAAAGTGAGGAGAGGCTGAGTGTGGCAGTGCTGATCACTAGTTGTGATGTCGTGGCATCGATGCCGGGCCGTGATTCTTGTTATACAGATGTTCGTCGCTGGCTGAGAATTTCTTGTCTGTTTAAGAACTCTTGTCTGTTTATTTACCGTGGTGAAGCTGAGTCACCTAACAGAATCGAAGAGAGAGATGTGCCGCGGAGGTTTGGTTTGGTGTACATAGTAATTCGTGTTGACGCTCGGTAGTAGTAATCGTAGAATCGTGTTGGTCATGACGATGATGCTGGATAGTAGTCGTAGACTCTTGTTGCTGATGTGGCGACGGCGGTGGTCATCGTTGGCTGGACGAAGCTGTTGAAGTGGTCGCTGGCTGCTGCTGCTGTCGTGTGGTACACGGAACAGTTCTCAAAGAGAAACTGGACCGAGACAAATTATTGGGTATGAGTTGATCTATATATAGCGTTAAGAGGGCTCCAAATACCTTTAGAATTTTACTCTATCACGTGGCCTTATTACGGGCCGTGATTGGTCAGTTTGTGTTCTGGCGGGAAAGGTTCGAAGAAGTTGCCGATTCGAATAATGATCAGTCACGTGATGACAAGGTTAATGTTTTCTCCTACGTTCGCGTTTGTTTATATTTAAATGAGAAGAATGGCGATAGCAGTTTTGTATCTAATGGCGGTAGGTAGTTTCACTACATATATATATATATATATATATATATATATATATATATAAACAATATATGAGTATATGCATATATATGTACATGTATGTATATACGTTCATCTACATGTACATATAGATACATAACTGGGTACATGACGTGGCAAAAGAACAAGGACAAAATGGTAAACAAGGTGCAACAAACAAGCAGGCCACATAGAAACATCCCCTTCATCAGCTGCCACCATTAAAACTCCGGCGTTTCGAATATATACATATATATATATATATATATATATATATATATATATATATATTGTATATGTATGTATGTATACACACACATGTTCACGCAGAAACACATGGATATATTCATACATGCACGAACACACACACACACACACACACACACACACACACACACACACACACACACATAGCTACAAACATAAAAACATGTATTCATATACACACATACGTACGTACATACATACATACATACACACACATACATACACACATACATACATACATACATACATACATACATGATTATATTGGGAGGGAAAGATTGTGGAAGAGCGGATGAGAAATGTTGTATAAGTTTCATACCACTTCAGAAACGTTAGAGCTGAATAGAAAGCTAGAGGAAGGCGGAGGGGCAGAAGAAGAAAGAGGAGATGATGGCAGTTTAAGACGCTATTGTTTATAGTGTCGTCTGGTTCAGTGAAATTTCTTTTCGAATTCTTTTTTGGTTATGTCGAAACGGAAGGGAGGAAAAGGTGTCGTAGGTGTTAGAATAACCATTAATTGGATATCATTGTAGAAAATAGGATATTTGATTCCCTCAGAGGGTGGTTATATTATAGTGTAGTGTGATGGGGAGGGAAATAGTTGTGTTGGGTGGGGTGTAACTTTGAAAGGGGGTGAATGGTAAGGGTTAGGGACTTGAACTATGTTATCCAACTATCCTATTTCAAGTGAATGATGATAACCAATTGGTATTTGGGATATAAAATAATAAATAATAAATAGATAAATAATTCATTCAACGGAAGAGTTTATTACGGGTGTCCGAATCTTCGTCTAATGAGAGAGAAAAGGAGAGAGAGAAAGAGATGTGAGTGTGTATGCACGTGTGTTTATGTATGAGTGTGTTGAGCTGAATGTGTGTGGGTACGTGAGTGAGAAAGAGAATGAGAGGGAGAGAGAGGGACAAAAAGAAACAGTGAGTATGTACGTACGTGTGCTTGTGTACGAGTGTGTTGTGCTGAGTGTGTTGTGCTGTGCGTGTGCGTGTATGTGTACATGTGTGTGATTGAGTGATTGAGAGAAAGAGAGAGAGAGAGAGAGAGAGGGGGGGAAGAGACAGTAAGAAAGATGTAGCTCTGGATATATAGATAGAAATACACATGCATTTATTAGTGTACATATGCATCCTATACTAATAATCTGAAACAACCTTCTACATCTAATACTTCTTGCTCATGTAAATGTTTTAATCCTGTAAATTTTTTCATTAAATGATTGATATCGTTCGAAATCAATAATTTATTGTGTAAAATTATGCATAGACGATAATTCAATATGCAATTATTCCGGGTTAACCGAAAATATTTTAACGGTTGATTTAATCAGCACCGACATCCTTTCATAAACATGTTTATGAATAGGCGTGGCTGTGTGGTAAAAAGCTTGTTTCCCAACCACATGGTTTAGGATTCAGTCTCACTGCGTGGCACTTCGAGCAGGTGTTTTCTACTATAGTCCCGTGCCAACCAAAGACTTGTGAGTGAATTTAGTAGACGGAAACTGAAAGAAGCCTGTCATATATACATATATATATATATATTAGGTATTTATCACCCTTCTTATCATCTTTATCACTCTTCTTGTGAAGTAATTTGGCCTCCAATAGATTAATACTGACAGGGATCGTACACTCCTCCTGTGGATTGCATTTCCTCATTAGTAGAGACAAGATCAAACTAACTACAGAAGAATTGCACTTTCCAATATCTCACTCAAAGTCATCAACCGAATGATCCTCAACAAGATTCAACCAGTGCTTCATAGCCATCTGAGACCAAATCAAAATGTATTTAGACCAGGGAGATCCACCACATCTCAGGCGTGTCACAGGAGGAGTTAAATCAAGACAGCTACCTGCCATTATAATCTTCGTGGATTTCAGCAAAGCATTTAACAGCATCTATCGTTACAAAACGTTGAAGATTCTTCGAGCATATGATATTCCAGAAGAAATAGTTCTTGCCATTGCAAAAATCCACGAGAAGACCAGAGCGCGTGTGTTGTAATCTGACGGAGAAACGGAATTCTTTCAAATAGTAGCTGGGATCCTATAAGGAGATACGCTTGCACCATATCTGTTTGCAACTGTATTGGATTATGCAATGCGGCAGGCTATAGACAACGATGACGAAGACCTTGATTCATCATAAACCAGCAAAGATCGCTGAGAGCACCAGCAGTAACCATCATAGAGCTGGACCTCGCAGATGATACAGCACTCATATCTAATGAAATCAAGCTCAACACCTGCTTAGCAGAGTAGAAACATCAGCTACTAAGATAGGACTGCATCAGCTACTAAAATAGGACTGCATACAAATGTCAAGAGAACAGAATACATGTCTTTCTATCGTTCAGGTGATACTGAACTGTTGCTTTGAGCAGTTCCAAATTGAATGTTACTGAAGGCTTTTAGTACTTAGGTGGTTGGGTGAGCAGTTCAGAAGCATACACCAAGATCAGGAAGGCACAAGCATGGACAGCCTGTAACAAACTAAAGAAAGTATGGAAATCCAAATTGCCCGGGCAAATCAAAATCAAGCTATTCATTGCAACTGTCGAATCAGCGCTATTATATGACAGTGGAACATGGACACTGACAAAGAAATTATTAAACGGGCTAAATGGATGCTACGAATGGCTCTGTGAAATGGCAGCAACATATGACAAACAAGTGTCTTTATGGAGACCGGCTGGAATTTAGCGAGAAGATCAGGCAAAGACGACTGCGGCAATCTAGTCTTTGTGTGCACCACCCTGAGATGGAAGCATTTAAATTAGTCTAGTGGAATTCATTTCATGGTAATGTAAGAAGAGGAAAACGTCGTCACACTTACATTGACAACTTGATTGTAGACATTGACCTGAAATGTATCCAGGACATCGAAGCAGTGGTGATGGACCGAGAAGTATGGTGAGTAGACTTTGTTGCTGCGGCCCGGATTGGAACCCGGCAATAACAGATAATTATGAAGTAGGATGGTGCTTGACTCTTTCCACAATGAGGGCATTTTGCCTTCCTTCAGAGAGAGATTGGATCATAAAACGAGGATTCTCCACAGCTCTTCACCTCCGTATCTTAACATCTCAGTTGTGATGCCATCTTTCCCAGGAGCTTTGTTTGTTGTCATCAGTTTAAAGGCATTTTCAATTTCACTGATCAAAATAGGTGGCACTTCTTCCAACATTTGTAGCGGTGTGGGATCAATTATACATTCACTCTAAAGCTAGTAAAACAAGCGAACGAATACAAGACTCCTCTGTGCATCGCTTTCATTGATTACGAAAGGGCCTTCAATAGCGTCGAGATGAACGCAGTGTCTAACTCTCTGGAAATGTAAAGTGTCAAAGTGCAATGAATCAAAGCGCTCAGATGAGATCTTCGGATACATAACAGATACAGCTTTGCTACCACCATCTGTAAGCGTCCCAACCAAGAAGGGTGTCAAGCAAGGAGATATCATATTTCCAAAGCTCTTTACTGCATGTCTAGAAATGGAATCAAGGATATCGACTGGACAGGTGGCATGGGCATCAGTAGCGAAGAACTAACAGTCCTTCGATTCGCAGATGACATTGTACTCATCGCTGAAAGCACAGACCATTAAAACAAAATATATGCGGTTGAAAGATGTAGCACAAGGCCGAATAAAGGTGCAAAGCGATAAAATCGAGGAGGTAAGGGAGTACGTCTACACATACATTTTTCCTTCACCTTTTACATATTTCAGTCATTCGACTGTGGTCATGCTGAACACCACCTTGAAGGCGAACGAATAAACTACAGTATTAATGTCTTTTTAAGCCTGGTACATATTCTATCGATTCCTTTTACCGGTAAGTTATGGAGACGTAAACAAAACAACTCTGGCTGTTAAACGGTGGCGGGGGACAAATACAAACACATAGACACACACACACATAGACACACACACACATAGACACACACACACACACATAGACACACACACACATAGACACATACACACATAGACACACACACACGTACATATATGTGTACTCACTATATGTGAGTACACATATAGTGAGTACAAGTGAGTACACAGTGAATACGCGCCGAGATATGGATGCTGAAATCTAAGAGAATAAAGACAGTTTGGAAGGCGTTTAACTCCATAAAGGATGTACTCCAAACAAACATAGACAATGCCATAGATGCCAAACTCTTTAATAGCACCGCCCTACCGGCTCTCTTATATGCAAGTGAGACGTGGGCTACTACGAAGAGGAAAGAACAATGATTGGCTACGACGCAAAGGGCCATGAAAAGGTCCATGCTAAGAATAACATTAAGAGAGCATATTTGAAATGAGATAATTCGAGAACGGAGTGGAATGAACGATGTGATCGCAGAGAATCGAAAGCACAAGTTCCGCTGGGCCGAACATGTCGCAAGTCTCACAGACAATAGGTGATCCATGTAGTTGCCGAGTGGTATCCAAGAGATCGGAGAAGGCGATTTGCAAGGTCTCCACGATGACGTGAAGACGATTTAGTTGCCAAGCAATTTGGGTGAAGATGGAAAAGACTGGCGCAGTCACGACAGATTGGAAGCGAATTGTGATCAGAAGTGTGTAACAGTATCTGATGGTCTGGTCAATACTGTGATACTATATAAAATATAAAATGTATGTATGTACGTGTGTGTGTGTCAATGTGTGTGTGTGTCTATGTGTGTGTGTGTCTATGTGTGTGTGTGTGTCTATGTGTGTGTGTGTCTATGTGTGTGTGTGTGTCTATGTGTGTGTGTGTCTATGTGTGTGTATTTGTCCCCCGCCACCGTTTAACAGCCAGAGTTGTTTTGTTTACGTCTCCATAACTTACCGGTAAAAGGAATCGATAGAATATGTACCAGGCTTAAAAAGACATTAATACTGTAGTTTATTCGTTCGCCTTCAAGGTGGTGTTCAGCATGACCACAGTCGAATGACTGAAATATGTAAAAGGTGAAGGAAAAATGTATGTGTATGTGTGTGTGTGTAAATACATGTACATACATGCATAATGCATACATACATATATGGTCTCTGAGAAAGAACAATGCGGTACCAAACTTTAGAAACAGGGTACGGTGGGTTGGTTATTTATACCCTGAACAAACGTTCGAAAATTGGCATTTTTATCGCCTCAAATCAAAACATTTTAAGAAATGTTTTGAAATACCTGACAGTCATGCAACTCAACAACCTACCTTTCAAATAAATAAAGATAAACAAAAGTTAAAAAATAAAAATTTCTTCAGTCGCCGTGAACAAAAATTTGGCTACTTTTGTCATCATAAATAAAAGACAAGCAAGCTAGCGATAGCCTTGTAGAATAAGATCCCGGCTTCAAAAAGTTTTATATCATATTAACATGCCCATTCAGTGTTTTTTGTTATTTATCTTGTAAATACAAAATTGTCTCATTTATTTCATTGACTGCTGGCAAAATCGCTAAAACAGGAAACTAATAGTCGTAGTGTGTGTAATTTCAAACTAAAGTATAATGCATAACCCACTCTAGATCTTTTGTGTGTGTGTGTGTGTGTGTGTGTGTGTGTTTGTGTGTATGTGTACTTTTTCACACACACACACACACACGCGCACGCACGCACGCACACACACACACACACGTATACACACACACACACACACATGCATACATACTTGTACTCTAAAAGGAAAAGAAAAATGAAAGATTGCCTGTGTCATCGACTTACGTGTGTGGGGCAACTAAGAAATAAATAATATACAAAAAGAATAAAAGAACAAAGAAACAAGTACATGAATGTATAACTTGTCTCAGACAAAAGCAGAAAATATATGGATAGAAGGGTTGAAGGTTCGGTTTCCGCCCGAAGCCTGAACTGGCTTATAACATTTAAGTTTGGGTATGATAAAAGAACCTGGTTAACATAAAATATGGCTTCAATAGGTTTCGTGTCGGTACTGTATTGCTCTATCGGGAATTCTTCATGCATGTGTGTGTGGCCACACACACACACACACTTAAATACGATGTGAACATTTCCTTTTTTTCACCAATACTTTCATTTAATGATTACGTACAACAACTACCTTTATTTATTTAAAAAAATGTCTCTAACTTAAACAAGTTTCAAATTTTAAAGGTTTTCAGGTTTCGAAATTTCGTATATACATAATTAATTCGATACAAATAATCAATGAAAGACAAGATATTTATAATTAATTCCTCAATGCCTAATGCATTAATCCTTTCATTACTATATTTCTTTCAAACTACACTGCTTTTGCTTTAATCAATTTCGAAAATAATGAAGAATTTAATCATATAGCCTTGTCAATATTAAGCTGGTATTTGGAACATAATCTGACATGAAATTTTGATAGGAGGTTATAAATTAGATCACTTTAAAACAGCAGGTTTGTACCATAAGAACCAGGGCAGTTTCTGGCAGATTGGTATTAAAAAGGTTAAATAGATCAACTTCACTCTTTCATCTAACCAGGGTGAATAAAATAAAGCCCCAGTCATGTCCTGGAGTTGATTTAGCAAGATAATTATAATAGATGAAGAGTATTTTAACAGTCAACTTACTCTAATTTCTAGATGTTTGTTCAGCTATCAAACGCACAGACACAGGCATATATATATATATATATATATATATATTTGTTTTGCAAGATTCTTGATGTGAAATCGTGTGTGGAAACAGACAATTGTTGTATTTGGGGATGGTCATGTTGCCAGTTTAGCCAATAAAAACTCACGCACTATATATTTAGTGTTAATTTGCTTCAGCTTTATATTACAATAATCGTATTTCGGCCAGAGTTCTTTCGTCACACTTCTGTGATCTCATCAGTGGTCCTTTGCTTTCTTCTTTCTTATTTGTGTGTCCCTCCTTACTAACGATCAGCCATTTTGTATTTTGTATTCCTATTGTATGTGTCTATATTTTCGCATGCGTATCCCTCTATGTGTGTCTATGTTTGTCTATGTTTAGTAAGTGCATGTGTATGTATGGGGAGTGCCTGTATTATCTGTATCCCTTGTTTATACATGTTCGCTTAATTTGTTTTTATTTATTTGTTCATGTGTTTATACCTACTTTTTTGTATTCAATTTTAATTTAATTTTGTTAACGTATGTAGTTAATTCCATTTGTTTTTCTGTGTATTGTATTATATTTTGTTCATATTGTTATCAGTTTATGGGGATTTTATCGTCATATGTTGTGGTTTGTTGGGGGTTTGTGCTAGTGTTCCATTCCAGTTACCTATTCGGGCTAGGTTTATCTTCTATTATGTGTGTACCTTCTGTAATTTGTCTAAGCGCTGCGTCTGTTCTATGTGTGGACAAGATTTTAATTTCTATGCTGCTGAACCGCTAAATTATGGGGACGTATACACACCAACATCGGTTGTCAAGCGATGGTGTGGGGGCAAACACAGACACAACCCCCCTCATATATATATATATATATATATATATATATGTGTGTGCATACCTATCTATCTATCTATCTATCTATCTATCTATCTATCTATCTATCTATCTATCTGTCTATCTACATACACACACAGGTGGCTAATTGGCAGAATCGTTAGAATGTCGGATAGAATGTCTTGCGGTATTCGTTCCATCTCTCTGCACCCCGAGTTCTAATCCCGCCGAAGTCAGCTTTGAGTTTCATTCAGGGGCGATAAATAAAGTAGCAGTCAAGTCCCGAGGATGATTCTTCTGCTCTCTCTCTTTCTCTCTTTAAAGTTTTTCTGTCTGGATTTGACTTGTAATTGAAAGGTGAAGCCATGTCTAATTGTGTCGCGTAGATTCGACTTCTGAAGTGTGTTATGGATATTATTCTATCTACAAGTTAAATTCACGAGTAAGAATTCAGTTGGTTGAATGACTAATTGCTCGTCGCCGACAGAAATAGAAAATATTCCATCACAAACTCTCAGAAAAAAAAGTGAACATTGCGCGCGCGCGCGCGCACACACACACACACACACACACACACACACACACACACACACACACACACACACACACACACACACACACACTACCTGACGCATGTTTCGTAAATGAGTAAAAGAAAGACAGAGGAAGAAAGTAGAAAATACAGAACGATAATGAAAACTATTATGAGGATGGAAAGAAAGAGACATAAATGTACACCAAAGTATAAAACAGCGTGTGGGTGGGTGTTGAGGGGGAGAGGTTAATAACAATCACCCTGGTGTCTAATTAAGCGTGTACTCAAATTTTACCACACTTCGTAGCACGTGTGTGCTGGATCGTAAGTGAGCCGGTGCCATCCTGCCACACACGTCAAGCCAACATCATCAGCCAACTGTCACAAATGACCACCATCATTGCTTGTCCACCATCAACTATTCTTGTTTTTGATTTCCCTTTTCAGACCAGTTTAGGTCAAACTGATCTGCACTGACACTTTGGTTAACTTTACTGATTGTGTTGTACACTTGGAGGAAGTTTACGCGATATCTACGTGTGCAAATCACCGCGTAGTTGCTTAAATAGATATATTAAAGACCCTACTATTAAAAGTACCTGTGCCATTTTGATGTCAGTGTGACTTGAATCCTTTTAAAAGGAGAATCTTCAATTGAAAAATAAATAAATAAATAAATAAATAAATAAATACCTGTGAAAAACAAAATACAGAATCAAACTTTCGTTGCTTTTACCTGCTGGTTTTCAAATTTGAATCCACTTCTATCAGCATTTCGTTCAATTGAACCTTTTTGTTTTGTTAGCTTTTAAACACTCCGAAAAAAAAAAAAATTTTAGTCTACGAATTGCAAAGATAACATTGGACAACAATTAAAGAAAAATTTCTGTTGCATGAGATTTTTTTTTTTACTGATTCTGTCTTTTTGTGTTAATTGCAAATCTGTAATCGGTTTTGCTCTCTATGTTCTAGTTTTCTTGCAATTTCAAGATTAACTTCTTATATTCTTTTATTCTTTTCAGTCATTTGACTGTGGCCATGCTGGGGCACCACCTTTAGTTGAAGAAATTTCCCCCCTGGGGTTATTCTATCGGTTCCTTCTGCTGAACCGCTAAATTATGGGAACGTATACACACCAACATTGGTTGTCAAGCGATGGGGGTGGGGGCAAACACAGACACAACCCCCATATATATATATATATATATATATATATATATATATATATATATATATATACGACGGGCTTCTTTCAGTTTCTGTCTACCAAATCCACTCACAAGGCTTTGGTCAACCTGAGGCTATAGAAGAAAATGTTTGCCCAAGGTGCCATGCAGCGGAACTGAACCCGGAACCATGTGGTTGGAAAGCAAGCTTCTTACCACACAGCTACGCCTTCTAAAAGGACTCAAGTAACACAGACATCAAGATGGCACAGGTACTTTTAATAGTAGGGTCTTTAATGTATCAATTTAAGCAACTGCGCGGTGATTTACACGTGTGGGTATCACGTAAAAGTTGACATATTGAGTTACATATATCCTAGTTACAAGGAAGTGACAATTGTTTTTTTTCAGATCTGATCATGGCGTCTTCAAGTAGACATAGATGTGTGACTAATCCTGATGGCTTCTGTTATGTCTGTGGCTCCTTCACACTTATTCGTCAAAGGTGCAATATCACATTATTTGTGAGACGGGCATATAAAGCCTATTTTGAAATTCCACCAGGCGACCAAGATAAAAAAAAATTGACCTCTCATGTTGTGTGTCGTATCTGTGAGGAAATGCTTTGTGACTGGACAAAAGAAAATGAAAGAGCCGGCCGTTTAGAGGTTCTATGGTTTGGCGAGAGCCCAGGGACCAGACAAATGACATTTATGTGTGGTCAACACAAAAGGCATCGGCAAGAAAATTAAGCGTAAAATATTCTATCCCAATATTCCTTCAACAATTAGACCTATTATGCACTCTGAGACACTCCAGATTCCAGTTTTCCTTGGGTTTACCTCTTCGGAAGGCGAAGTTAGCGAACAAGAGATCAAGGATGATAACGAAGATCAAGAAGTTACATCAGAATTCCAAGACATCTCTTGTGGTACAGAAAAATCAATTCCTCAACAGTTTAGCCAAGCAGGACTGAATGATTAATGTGTGATTTGGGAATCTCCAAGACTGTAGCTGAAGTTCTAGCAATCCAGGCTGCAAGAAAAACATTTACTTGACCAAACTACAAAAGTTTCTTAATTTTGAAAACGAGACCAGATTTTGTGTCATATTTTTCAGAAGAGAAACACTTTGTTTACTGCCACGACATTTCCGGTCTCCTCTAGGAATTAGGAATCCCCGCGCACAGTTCAACTGACTGATAACTATTTCTAAATAGTTCTAAGCTTAGTCTAAAGTGTGTTCTCCTACACAATGGCAATGTTTATGGAGCTGCCCCAGTCGGTTTACTCAGTGCGTTTGCAAGAAGAATGCAATGGCATAAAAATGGTTATTGACCAAGTGAAATATCACGAGCATAACTGGACCATTTGTGTATATTTGAAAATGGTCAGTTTCTTCCTCGGACAACAGAAAGATTTCACAAAGTATCCTTGCTATCTCTGCATTTGGGAGATCCGAGCTCGAGAAAAAATTTGAATTCAGAAGTGAGACTCTGGAAGTCGCGTCCCAAATATTGTGAATAATCCAATTGTCATCCGAGAAAAGAATATTTTCCCACCACTCCGTATAAAGCTGGGTTTAATAAAGCAATTCACTACGACATTGAATACTGATAGTGAATGTTTTCAACACATAGCCTCTGCATTTCCTGGTTTGTCATTCAAGAAGATCAAAGCAGGTGTGTTGACGGACCTCAGATTTGTGCACTTGTACGTGATGAGGAATTAGTCGGAAAGATGAATGACAAGGAAAGAGCAGCTGGCTTGTCATTCGTAAAAGTCATAAAAAATTTTCTTGGAAACAGAAAAGCAGATGACAATGAAATTCTTGTAAATAATGTTTTCGGCTTTCCATGATCTTGGGTGTAACTCGAGCGTTAAACTCCATTTCATGCATAGTCACCTCGATTAATTCCCTGAAAATCTTGGAGATGTAAGTGATGAACAAGGAGAGCGCTTCCACTAAGATCTCAGGACCATGGAAGTGCATTACCAAGGACCATGGGACAAAAACATGATGGCAGACTACTGCTGGAGCATTAAACAACATTTCCCTGAGAAAGTCTACAAACGAAAGAGCTCCAAGCGCAAATTCTTGCCTGAATACGATCTATTTGTGTTTTATCTTCCACCTTAATCAGTTTCTTAACGATGTACACCTATCATTTGTATATAATATATATTTCCAACTGAAAAGCAGATGGTGGAAAGAACTGGCACATGGTAACATTTACTTTTCTCAGCATCGGAATAAGAAATACTATTTTTGTAGCCTAATTCTTATTGTGTTGTACTAACTCGTATATATGAATGAAGTTAGAATCTCAATGCATAAATATTTGTCTTTTTCCACCTAGTTTGAAGATAGTATAACTAGAAAATTATCAGATGGATTACATCACATCTCGAGAAATATTCGAAATTTGGAAAATATATAAAAAAAACCTTAATCGCAAAAAATCTAGAGCTTACAGAGAAAAACTAACTTCATATTTGAATGCAGCATACTCAAATTAGGTAAATGTTGGTATCAATGCAACAAAAATTTTGTTGGTCAGTGTAAGCTCAGTTAATCGGAATACATTTTACCACATCATATCTGTATTGAGTGTGTAGAACACCTCTATGAGGTATGTTCTCGCAACACAATTGCTGATATAAATATATAAAGATGATTAAGTTGAGAGCTAGACAAACAGATATAGGAAGAGAGGATATTTGTTATCTCTATTAAATTAGCAATTTTTGCATGTATTTTGTGGTGTGTGTTTTTCCTGGGTGGTTTTAATTCTGCTTTTTTTTTTTCACACAAACATCTCTTCTCTAAACACGATTTTAGGTTTTAATGCAGAGTTCATTTGTGAAAAGAGTACAGCTCAGATGCTAAACCTAGTGAGAATCTATTATGATTAACTGGAATGAGGTCTTCATGCCTGTTTGAAAATGGAAAATAATGAAAAGCGTGAAATGTTTTGTTCAGGACAACAACGCGCCACCCGGTCTGGGAATCGAATCCACGATCTAGCAATCGTGAGTGCAATACCCTAATCACTAGGCTACGCACATTCACACACACACACACACACACACACACACACACACACACACACAGACAGCGTGCGTTTATGTGACACAGTATATAAGTGTGTGTAAGTGCATGTTTGCGTACACATGGATGTGTACATATATGTATGTGTACCTGTGTTTGCATGAGCGTATGAGTACATGAATGTGCATACGTGTATCACTTACGATCAGAAACCATGAGAGTCAGTACCTGGTATTGCATCAGGACATTTATTATTATTATTGAGTGAGAGAGCAGTGCATGCCATCAAAGTGACACTGGGCTTAAATATACGAAGCCCATTATACCCATCGTGACTACCCGTCTGATAAGGGTACACTAGGCACATGCATCACAACCATATGTGCGCGATATGGTGATCTCATATCAAGATAAACAGCGCATGACCTCGCGGGTGGGGCCCAGTTAGAATTTTCTTCAGGTCGAGTAGCCCATTCTGCTCAAAAGTTCCCTTAATAAGGGTTGTTTAAGGATGTTGAATGAAACACCCATGTTTCCAAAGGTGAATTATTCAAACCCCAAAGAATTCCTCTCGACACATGGCTATGATGCTCCCCTGCAATCATTAGATGCACATATCATCAGCCACTAAGGGACATGCTCAACTGGTTAAGGTCAAACAACTGACAAGCAAATCTGTGGTATTAAGCAGAATATTTGCTGTAGTCTATCTTTTGTACCAAGACAGAACAATGTACATGATAACACTTCCAATCAATTAAGATCAGAAGCCATGAGAGCCACTGCCTGGTACTGCATCCGGGCATTTATTATTATTATTATTATTATTATTATTATTATTATTATTCATAATAATAATGATGATAATATTAAATAATAATAATGATAATAATAATAATAATAATAATAATAATAATAATAATAATAATAATAATAATAATAATAATAATGATAATTATAGCAACAATAATAATAATAATGCTGAATTAATAAATTTTTCACTTTCTGACAGATGCGGTACTTTATATATCGCAGAATAGATCGTGTGTGAGTGCGCGCGCGCGTATGTGTGTGAGTGTTTGTGCATATGTGTGTGAATATATCTATGAATGCATGCCTATATATGTGGATGTATAAGCTGGTCTTCCTTTGTATGCATGTACATGGATATGTGGCTGTGAGTGCTTCACATCTGTGGTTTTTTTGTCTGAGTGCTTCCGTGTGTCTGCATGCGTATGCTTCTGACAGATACGTTACTTTATACATATCGCAGAATAGATCGTGTATGTTTGTGTATGTGTGTGTGTGGGTGTGTGTGTGTGTGTATGTGTGGGTGTGTGTGTGTGTGTGTGTGTGTGTGTGTGTCTAAAAAACAGCGTAGTGGAGATGGTATGTTTTCTTCTCTTACTCTTGTTTTTTGCAAACATCTTCAAAATGACTTTCTAAAATGAAATTCCATTATGCAGCTGAGGAGTACATTTTCATTGTACATTCTGTCGTGTTCTCACTACATGAATAAATGGAGCTTGTACGAAACGTACGTACTGCTATAACCTATTGAATTTTTGTTGCTTATCTTCAAATGTATATATATATATATATATATATATATACATGCATATATGTATGTATGTACGCGCGCGCGCGTGTATTCTCTCAGCCCGACCTTTAAACTTGTCTTTTTCCTTCTCATTGCAAAAACATACTTTCCAATATATTTTTAGATGCTACTAAAAATACGAAAACGGTCACGGCTTAAATGATTTTTATCATGGATCTAGTCCCAGGGCTGAACTGGAACACCTCCCACAACTACCATTTGTTGACAATACTACTATTTCTTCTCTCTACTTTTTTCTTAAAGTCATCTGCAATCTCCGTTCTTCCGGACCTAGATAATTACATACTCTTTCCACTCATGCTTCGACACTCCTCCTCATTTTTCCGTCACCCTAATCATACTGACGGGCATTAAATAATTTGTTCGTCTAAACTTCCCTACTCAAGACAGCGACTCACTGTAAGTTCAGACTCACACGTCTTCCTACGAACGTTGATATTTTCTATCGTTTTATCAATGAAGGAAGATCAGCATCCAGGATTCTTTATGGTTTGAAAGTTTCATGGACAAGTTGTAGAAAGAAAGATATTCCTCCCGAAAGGATTACACGATTGTGAGTGATCTGGCGACCAAGTACTCAAAACAAAAAGACCCAGAACAAACAATATAAGGTATTTAAGATATTTAGTTTGACCCTCTGACAATTCTTCCAATCAACTGCTGGAAGAATAAACTGACTTCGCCGAAAGTCCGACCCGGCCGAAAGTCCGACCCGGCCGGAAGTCCGGTCTGGCCGAAAGTCCGAAAGTTCGATTTGGGCGGAAAGTCCAATTTGGGCCGAAAGTTCGTCTACTTCAATATCTCTTTCCGAGCATTTCAATTCACAAACTCAGCGGAACTTCGAAATCTCACGAACACGAAACCTCTCACTCTAACTTGGATCTAGTTTTAAACGAACTGAATTGAAAATAGTTTTTAAATTCACAAAGTTTTGGTATTACTTTAAATTCAGTTTAAATGAAAAACTTGTAAGTTCACAATTTTTTGGAGTATTTTTGAAATTTGAATTTTCAACTGTTAGCATACAAGAAATTCTCATCCA
>NC_142952.1:16840896-16860896 GCF_046866305.1 Octopus bimaculoides
ATTTTGAATTCAGTCAATTTGTCTGATAACATACTACATTAGTGTGGTTCCAGCCCGCAACAATTCTCATGTAAAGATTTTGTACTACAAATTCAGAAGTGGTGGTATTTTGCCGCCGCCCACGTGCATGTACAACGACTATCGCAACAAAAGGTCCGCCATTTGTTTACGGGTTGAACAAGTTCGCGCTGAGCTTGGTTTATACTTAGGCAAGGCTTCACCAGACAACCAGCCTCGCTTTCTCGTCTCTGTTTTCTTGGACCAGTAACAAGGCAATCAAGACGATTGCAGGGTATGCCAGAGATGCAGTGGGACGACTTGGGTATCTGTAACTCATTATTCTCTGAAGTACGCACCTCACATCGATATTGCTACGTCGCCCATCTCCTTGTTGAAACTTGACTAGTGATGGTTGGGTTTCCTTTGTGCAATCGACCGGAAATAACTCTTAGCAAGCATCTTAGATAGACAGACAGATACACACACGTGCATATGCATGTATGTATATGTGTACACTGGTTAACTAATGTGTACACACTCACACCATTAATTGTTATACGATCTTTGATAAGTGTTTGCTCCAAACCCCCCTTTGTCTAAAAAATAAAAATAAAATAAACTCCACCTCACCAAGGAAGCTTGATGTGGTTACCCGTTTTGTGTGCGACTAGGGCCATGTGTTGAAAGAAAGTTGATCAATAGGGAACTGTGAGTCGTCTGTCGTAAAACTATAAATATACTCCTCAGCTGCATAATGGAATTTCATTTTAGAAAGTCATTTTGAAGATGTTTGCAAAAAACAAGAGTAAGAGAAGAAAACATACAATCTCGACTATGCTGCTGTTCCAACAACAACAACCACAGCAACAGCAGCAACAGTTGCAACTACAACAGCAACAACAAGAACAACAAAAACAGCAACAACAGGTACAACAGCAACTACAACAACAACAGCAAAATCAACAGCTGTTAGAATTATTGTTGCAGTCCAAAAACCCTTCAGGTTCATTTTTGGCAGATGGATTGCTAATTCAATTGAAGAATATTCTTATAATCCAGAAGAAGGGTTTACGTTTTCTGCATACTTCAGAAGGTATGAAGTAATGTAGAAACTGGACGGACGAAAAGAATGTACGACTTCTTTTAAGGAAATTTCACACGCAGAACATGAAAAGTATTGCAATTACACTCCGCCGAGAAAACCACCTGAAATTTGTTTCGAGAAAATAATCAAACTGCTATCTAAAATATTTAGTGAAAGAAGTTCACTATTTGATATTCGTTGGGAGTACATGACTTTGGAAAAAACAAAAAAGAACAAAAAACAAGAAACTGAAGATTTCGTCACGTATGCCGGAATCGTAAACAGAGAATGTGAAAAATTTAAACTAAACGAATTAACCCCGGACATGTTCAAATGTCTAATCTTTGTACAAGGATTAACTGCAAGCAAAGATGCAGATATACGGACTCGGATATTGACAAAACTAGAACAGGATTCGAAACTAACTCTACAGGCAGTGACTGAAAAATGCCAAAAGATTATAAATTTACGACAGGACGCAGAAAAAATTGAAAACGGTTATTCAAATATGCATACATGTCGACTTATAACAGATAAGGAAAAAGAAAAACAACAGTCAAGGCCCAAACTATGCTATGGATGTGAAGAAATACATTTAAAAAGAAACTGTCCTTTTAAAAATCTGAAATGTTTTGGATGTGGAAAAGTCAGGCATAAGAATTCACATTGTTGTGTGAAAAAAAAAAGGTCGAATGATAAAAAATTCGAGAAAAAAGTATTGTCAACACAAATGCAAAGCGGGGCACAAAAAAGAAAATTTGTCTCCATAAAAATAATTAATGTAAAAACGAGACTACAGTTGGACACAGGTAGTGATATCACGATAATTAACGAATAACACCTAACCCCAACACCACTTCGGGTATGTCACCGGCTGAACTAATGTTCGCCAGGAAAGTCAGACCAGTGTTTGACAAATTACTACCGGGAAGAAAAGAGAAAATGGAGAGAAACTCTGAAACTAAAATAAAATACTTCAAAATCGGTGACAACATGTTTCTTAAAATATACAGAAATGGAAAGTTGGGAAGAAGGTATAATAAGTAAACGTTTAGGAAGAATAACGTACATGGTAAAAGGTCATACGTGGGAACACAAAAGACATTTAAACCAACTGAAAAAAATGGTTTACGGAAGACAGAATAAGACATGAAAAACCAATGGAATTTCTTTATGACATTTTTGATGTCTCGGTACCTCAAGGAATAGTCAAACCAACGAGTACATCGATTAGGAAAATAAAACAAACAGAATTTTTGCAAGTAGAGCCAAAACGAAAAAAATATTCCAATTTCTTCCCGGGAATAAGGTAAAAAAAGAGGTGGGGAGAGAGGTGGTAATAAATATATAATAAATAAATGAAAAATATTAACTTCTAAGGAAAGTCAAGCTCAAAAAGGGGAGACGTGGTGAAATCCTGACACACCTGTGGGATATCAAGTGAACTCTCCCAAACCTTATAAAGTCGCATGCGTACTGACAGTGCGAGGCACAGTGTGGTGTGTGCAGTCGCATTTGTGAAGGCAGTCGTAGAAGTCGTTGGGAAGAGATATCTATCGGTGATAATACACTCACTCTTTGTATGTATGTATGTATGTATGTATGTATGTATGTATGTATGTATGTATGTATGTGTGCGTGTGTGTATGTATGTATGCATGCATGCATGTATGTATGTATGTGTGTGTGTGAATGTGTGTGTGTATGTATGTATTTATGTCTGTCTGTCTGTCTGTATGTATGTATGTATGTATGTATGTGTACTCGCAAACATACTGTCTCTTATCTCTCACCACCCATGGATATTTCGCTTCCTTATAACTTTATGATCTTGTGCGCGCGCATACATGTATACGTGAATGTAACCGCCTTTTCGTTTGTGTGTGCTCGTGTTTGTGCGCGAGTGCAATGTTTGTGATTGTGAGTGTCTGCCCATGAATGTATGCATGTTATGTTTCTGTCAATCTGTATATCTTCAAGCTATACATATTACCTCACCGTCAACGCTGCCGTACACCCCACCCACCTTCAGTTTAATTAGACATCAACATTGAACAATTTTATTAGACAGTTGTCTACCATCTCCGAGCTGACACCGATAATGAGACATCGTATAGTTGTTACATACATGTGTGTGTGTGTGTGTGTGTGTGTGTGTGTGCGTATGTATGCATATGTGTGTGTATATGTGTGTATATATGTAACTGTGTGTTTGTATGTGTGTGTATATTTGTTTGTTTGTCTGTGTGTGTGCGCGCGTGTGTATGTATGCGTGTGTATGTTTAGATAGATATATTGTAAACAAGTCTATATGTAATAAATATGTGTATATATCCCATCCCTGTGAGTTGCTTTCCATCCATCAATATAAGAAACAACCAACAAAAATACACACACACACGCACGCACGCGCACTCACACACACACACAGAACCCACATACCCACACACGCACCCCACCACATGTAAGTATATGTGTGCATGCTTATATGTATGAGCATGTATGTGTGTAATGTATATATATGTGCGTAAACACGTGCATACACACACACATATACACTTTAACTTAGCGCTAACACGCTAACTTAAATGTACCCTTTCACAGTGACATACTAATTTTGTATAATGAAGATATAGAATATATACAGTTACATGGAAGTAAGGGGATAAGTCGCGAAAGCTATGCAGTCAAGTGGGTAAATGAAATAGAAAGGGTTGGAGTATACCTATGATGAAAGGCTCCCGGTCGTGATCATCTCATTTTTATGGAATTATCAAACTTTCTAATGTGTATGTATGTATGTATGTATGTATGTATGTATGTATGTACTCTTTTACTTGTTTCAGTAATTTGACTGTGGCTATGCTGGAGTATCGCCTTTAGTCGAGCAAATCCACCCCAGGACTTATTCTTTGTAAGCCTAGTACTTATTCTATCGGTCTCTTTTGCCGAACCGCTAAGTTACGGGGACGTGAACACACCAGCATTGGTTGTCAAGCGATGCTGGGGTGACACACACACACACACACACATACACACACACACACGCACACACACACACACTCACACACATACATAAATATACATATATACGACGGGCTTCTTTCAGTTTCCGTCTACCAAATCTACTCACAAGGCTTTGGTCGGCCCGAGGCCATAGTAGAAGACACTTTCTCAAGATGCCACGCAGTGGGACTGAACCCGGAACCAAGTGGTTGGTAAGCGAGCTATTTACCACACAGCCACTCCTATTACTGTAGTTTACTCCGAGGGAACATCAATAAGTTAATTAACCAAAGAATCAATAATGATGTTCTATTTTCCATTACAAAATTTGAAACAATTTTGTAAAGATAACTGGAACTTTACAACTCCAATCATGATAGTAGCATTAGTTACGTATAGCATGAGATAAATAAATGTAATAAAATTATAAGACTGGACGATAGCAGTACAGTCTTTGCTACATATGTTTCAAGGTATTTTATTGATTATGCGTTCATTACGTAATTGTAAAATACCTGTCATAACTTAAGGCATCCAGGTGCCAAGATGATAGAAGTCAGTTGTTTACTTTCGAACAGTCAAAATCGGAAAGCATGGATTGAACCGCTATCTTCCATTCTTATAATTCTACTCTGTGTGTGTGTGTGTACGTGTACAAATATATATATATATATATATATATATATATATATATATATATATATATATATATATAACATTTATATAACATGCCATATATCTTCAAGCAACCCTTCAGGCTCAGTTCGTAACGTTAAATGTGTTTAAAAACCAGGACGCTGGTCTATGAGAAAACATGAGAAACAACGAGAAGGAAAGAACGTGAAGGAGATTTTTAAAGATGCTCGATAAAAATTTCATATAGCTGCTGCCCCAATATGAAGGACATTATTACTCGTGAGTACACCAGTTGATGGTGTACTTTTTTTTTTGATTCTTCCTCTTTAAACTATGTGTGTGTATATGTAAATGCATGACATGTATGTATGTATGTATGTATGTATGTATGTTTGTGTATATATATATATATATATATATATATATATATATCATTTAATATATACAATTACAAAAGAGCTACTAATAGTTTCATGCTTCAAAATACATTAAACTGGCAAATTTATTTCACATGCTATGCATCTTCTAGCAATCTTTCAGGATCAGTTCATAACGTTAAATGTATTTAAAAGCCAGGACGCTGGTCTATGAGAAAACATGAGAAACAACGAGAAGGAAAAGCGTGAAGAAGATTTTTAAAAGACCCTCGATACAAATTTCGTACACCTACTGCCCCAAAGACATTATTACTCGTGAGTCACACCAACATCCCATTTCCAGCTGTATTTGTCAAGACTCTGAAGCTTGCCCACGTGAACAGGCGTGTTTGGTAAACACAGTTTTTATGAATCCGAAGTTACACTAGTGCTCCAAGACAACATTATTCAGAAGAAAAATTACATCGGTTTATGGGAAGGCAATTTTAAAAGCCGCAGTGCAAACCAACTGTCTTCTTTCCGACACATTGATAAAAATAAGGCCACTAAATGGATAGCCATATATAGGATCTGGAGACCAAATGCACACCACATACAATCAAATCGTAGATTTGACTGTAGATAAATCTACAAAGAATCGTAGATAAATCTACGCCATAAATAAACGGATCAAAGAGATGCATTAAAGGCGTAACTGAAAGACCACACATTCTTTTTAGGTCTAAGAATTTCACCACCCTACTTAATTCCAAATCCAAAATTTTTAGCGAACGCAAGCACACGGTCAAGTTTCTTTCATGCAACTGGAAGACACCACCTGCTCCGGATTGAGTGACTGTCTCACAGACTTTAGTCTCCTTCCTGTTACATTATTCTACCTCAGCTACATTAATTATGGTTTCTTATTTCTTTATTGCCTACAAGGGGCTAAAGATAGAGGGGACAAACAAAGGGATCAAGTCGATTACATCGACCCCAGTGCGTAACTGGTACTTAATTTATCGATCCCGAAAGGATGAAAGGCAAAGTCGACCTCGGCGAAATTTGAACTCAGAACGTAGTGGCAGACGAAATACCGTTAAGCATTTCGCCCGGCGTGCTAACGTTTCTGCCAACTTGCCACCTTCGACTACATTAATTATGGTTCCTACAGACAAAGAGGACGAAGATCTTAGTCTTGTTACTTCTTTCTTCTCATATCACTTTTTGCACCAGCCTTCTTCACGTTTTTTTCTTGTCCTTTTTTTCTCATGTTTCTCATAGACCGGCCTCCTGGTTTTTAAATACATCCCCGTTATGAACTGAATTTCAAAGATTACTTGGAGACACTTGGCATGTTAGATAAATCTGCCAATTTAATGTATCTTAAAGCACGAAACTATCAGTATATCTTTTGTAATTATGTGTATTAAATATTTATTTCTCACTGGACGCGGTACCTTTCTTGTTGATCCTACTTATAATGGAACTGTAAACTATATATATATATATATATATATATATATATATATATATATATATATATATATATATATATATATATATATATATATATATATATATATATATATATATATATATAAATTATATATAAAGGGCATTAACTGTGTATTAATGCCTCACGCTTCGAGGGACTAAATAAGTCAAAAACTACCAAAAATAAGCAACATATTTACCGAAACATATTTACCTCGCTTTCGGTAAATATGTTGCTTATTTTTGGTAGTTTTTGACTTATTTAGTCCCTCGAAGCGTGAGGCATTAATACACAGTTAATGCCCTTTATATATAATTAATTATATCTATGAAGAAACGATGAATTTTTTCATTACGAAAGTTTTCGTTATTTTTTCATTATGAGGTTTTTTTCACGCTGACTACTTGATAAATTCTTATAAAGAATTTATCCTATATTATATATATATATATATATATATATATATATATATATATATATACATACATATGCATACGCACGCGTGTGCGCGCACACACACGCGCACGCAGACACAGACACACACACACAGAGACGTATTAACAGAAAAGACGTGTAGATAAAACTTGGCGTAAGGAATGTATTTATATGGAAAGGAAAATTTCGTATACAAATAAATGTTGCATTCAATTCTTATCTTTACAGCTGCTTTGGATAGTGATTGATGCCATAATCATGTATACTAATTATGTCATGAAATCTAATAATATTGTAGGTATGTGGGCTAGCACGGATTTTGAGACACCCGTGAAATGAAATGATATTATCATAATTCGCATCATGGGTCTCTCATACGTCCATATACCTATAAAATTATTGAACCTCATTACATAATATGCAGTTATAGCACCAGTCATTATATATCCGAAACAGCTGTAAAGCTAAGCTTTGATTATATCTTTTATCTGTATAAGCAACTTCATATATGAAAACATTCCTTACACCTACAATCACACGTCTGTTTTTTCTGTTTCCAAACCCGGTCGACGAAGATCGTTCTTATTGCCGACTGCCGACTCTCTACCTTAGCGCTACATGCTTTGAATGAAGGCGATGGAGCTTAAGTTTTGGATATAGCTGAGCACTACTTGGTGACTATACTACGCTTATAAATGATGATATATATATATATATATATATATATATATATATATATATATATATATATATATATATATAAAATCAGTTGTCAACCAGGTGCTCTCTCTGTCTCCAGGGCTCAGCTTGCCAAAACTCCTCAGTTCCCGCTGTTTTGTGCTACATGCATACAACCAGACAAGTTCTTGTCTCTAACCCATTCTTTCATGTCGTCAGTCCACAAACGTGTTTGGGGGTCTTTTGTTCTCTTGGCCTCCACAGTTCTTGTCAGGATGGTTTTTGGCTGTTACCCGTGGCGCATTGTATGCCCAAAATAAGATAGCATTTGAACGTGATTCTCCACAATAATTGTCTTTGGACTTTCAGCTTTTCCAATACTACAGTATTTGTTACCCTGTTTTTCAAGCTTATTTTGCCCAATTTAAGAAAGATATACGTCTGAAAGTCTCTTTGTTTTCTTCCTCACAGCTATGTAATTTGTCTACGTTTCTGTCAGAAAATCAGCTTAATATTACAGTTTATTAGTCCCAGTTTTAGTTGCATTGTTATTTATGTCTTCTGAAGAGATCGTTTGCATTCTTATAAATGTTGTTCTTGCTTTATTTATCTTTTGGGTCACTTTTTCTACACAGATCCTTCCTGTTATTTTATTTGTCCTAAACACTTGATGCCTTTTATTTGTTAAAGTTTCTGTCCATCTACCTTTATATTTGCTTCCCTATCACGTCCTCGCGTTGTTGTTTTTTGTTGTTTTTTTGTCGTTTTTCTTTTTTGAACTCACTATATATATATATATATATATATATATATATATATATATATATATATATATATATATATATATATATATATACATGTGTGTTTGTATATATATATCTATATGTATACATATACACATACATGCTTACATAGACTCACACAAACATACACACATACACACACATGTATATATATATGTGTATGTATGTGTGCATATATGATCTCTCTCTCTCTCTCTCTCTCTCTATATATATATATATATATATATATATATATATATATATAGCTAGATAGATAGATATGTATATATATTCTGCGACGTTTCCCTTCCGCATATTTGTATATGTATTAGGAATCATTTTCTTTTATATATGAGTATGTGCGTATGTGTACAGATGTGTGTTGATGTATTTATACGTATATACATGTGTATGTGTGAGTACACGTAGAAAATAAACAAAAGTGTTTAAAAATATATACATACACATCCACACATGCATAAATGTACATATATTATATATGTATATATATATATGTACAGATATACACACTCACACAGCACAAATGCTCACACCCATATATGTATTTATATATATACATTTATACATACATGCATACATACATACATACATACATACATGTATATATATATGTGTACGTATATATATACATATATATATATATATATACGTATACACACATGCATATATACACACACACATACATACATACATCCATAGGTATAAATATTTATTCGTATACCGAATATCATACTACAATGTTGTCTGGCTTTTGATATACTTATATTTGTGTTGTTCATATACATGCTTACTGGTCACACACACACACACACACACACACACACACACACACACACACGTGTATGTATATATATATATATATATATATATATATATATATATATATATATATATATATATATATATATATATATATATATATATCCACAGGTATACTGTAGGACAGGGGTTCTCAGCCTTCATTACTCTCTCGCATCATCTGGGGATGCGAAATGACATTTGAGGGAAAGTATTTAGTTTATGAAAATCGCTTTGGAAAATAAAATCATTAATTTATCCTTAAAAATAATTTTGTTCTTATTAAGTACGAGGTCTGATCAATAAGTATCCGGACTGTTGCCATAGTAACGAAGATAAAACACGCAGAGTAAAGCCGCCTGGTACAGATTGAGCTTGAACTGCGTTGTACAAGCGCACTAAGTTTTAACGTATTAGCTCACTTCCGCTATTTACAGCAGTGCTTGGAAGGAAGGTGTGTAGCGTGTGATCGTCGCATTGACCATGACAGAAGAAGTTGTCATGGCGATATCTGCTCAGAGGCCTATAAAAGTTGCTGAAAATGTATGGAGAGGAGTGTATGAGCCGTAGAAGTGAGCTAGATTGTTAAATCTTAGTTTTAACGTTCTAGCAGCGTTCAAGGCCAACCTGTGTGCTTCACCCTGCGTGCTTTAGGCTCGTTACTATGGCAACAATCCAGATACTTATTGATCGGACTACGTATACCCAAAACGTTATTATTCCATAGTGCTTTATGTGGCTGAAATTTTAAGAGGAACACTTATTAGAAAATTGACATTTTTATCTTTAAATGACGTATTACTTTTGCAGGGAAGGAGTGAAAATTAATCAAGATTTTTCTAGGGGTGAGGACAAAGAAATGGTTGGGAAATTCTGATCTAGAACAAGTCATGATTTCCAAATAATGATCGTTTTGCGAAAGTCTCTCCAATTACAAACATCATTTTGGAATCATGTCTGGCGCCGTCCACTCCTTGTCTCGGTATCTGTCACTCTCTCTCTCTCTTTCCCTCTCTCTTTCCCTCTATTCCTCTCTCATGGTCTCTCTTTATCTGTTCCTTCTTCCATCTCTCTTTCCTGTTTTTTTTTGTTTTTACATCATCTCCCTTCATATTACTTTCGTTTATTCTTTCTCAGTCTCTCGCTATCCTTCCTCTCACTCATTCGTCTCTTTTTCCTTCTCTCAATTCCTTACCCCTTCTCTCTCACAGTTACTCTCCTGTTCTCTTGTTTCAGTCTTCGTTGACAGATCGCAGGTGCTGTTGACAGCGGATCACTTACCTTATTCTAAAAAATCCTGTCATTTCCACAGGAATCGGTTTAGATGTTTCCAAAGATAACGAAATACGGCCGTGCTTCCTTCTTTCACACTGTTCCCCCGCAAAGACACTCATCCTTACTGATTGCCGATACTAAGCTGATTTTTCGTCTAAATTAGGCAGCAACCAAAAGTATACACAGTGTTGCTACTCATTTTTTTTTCGCGTCTATCAAGACAAACATTCACCCCGAAATATTATGTAAAGTAATATGTAAATGAGTGTCCGTCAGTTTCGACGGTGAGCAGTCAGTCGTTCAATCGACCTAACTACCTGTTAATTGAAGACACTGGTGGAACCAGTGTGACACAGTATGACAAGGATGGAACTTTAAATTACAGGTACATTCTGCCCAATGAGTTTTCGAACAATTTCTGTCAACTCAATTTCACTCCCTAGATGAGGCTGTGACAAAAGACTCTGGCTCAAGATGCCGCACAATGGTAAAATACATCATAGAACTGGTATTCACTTTATTCCCTTGATGAATGGCCAGAGCTCCACTTCACGTTCCTTTCCTTGTGATACCGAGTTTCTTCAATTTACCCCATTTTGATTTGTCATCTGGTTTTGTTTTCACTATTATACTTTTAACGGTTGAGTACCATATTTAGCAGTACATGGAGACAATACTTATAAACAATTACTAAAGACTTACGTAAATCGGAGAGACAGATCCGATGATGACGATGATGATGATGATCATCATCGTCGTCTTCGTCGTCGTCGTCATCATTATCATCATCATTATTACCACCGTCTTGTGTAAATTGGTCCCTTCGATGAACTTAAGTGTTATATGGACTGTTAGATATGTAATTCGTCTGACGTTCCGTGTGTCATGTGGTTCGTCTGAGTTCATTGTTTCATTGTTGTTGTCTTGTGGGACTGTCGTAGTAAAATGTCATTGATATATATATGGCGGACATGACTTTTGTTTATTCATAACGAACATTGGGTGAGTGCGTTCTTTGTATGTAATTGAACAATAAATGTAATAATTAAATTGTATAACTCGTTATGTTATCTCTGCGAGTCAGTCCGAGGGAAACATAACAGAGTTTATTGGCGTCGTCGATAGGATACATGCTTACTTTACCGTAAAATTATTCATCGTAATAACAATGGCTGAAAAACAGACAGTAGAACTTATTAAATTGTTTAGGGAACAAATGGACAAGCAAATGCAACAACATCAGAGAGATATGGACGCTCTGTTAAAACTGTTTGGTGCTCGACAAGTTGAAGGCGATTCTAGTGGCTATTTTTCAGCTGCTTCAACAACAGTGTCGATTCCACCATTTACTGCATTTGATTCAGCGACAGAACTATGGCCTGATTACTGGTCAAGATTCCGTACGTTTGTGGCTGCTAATGCTGTACCTGAAAAACGCATGGCACAAGTGTTCCTGACCAATCAGACTGCTACTGTTTACAAACAACTTGCTAATCTGGCTACCCAACAAAATCCGCCTAAAGATATCAACAACTTGATAATGGACGAAATCGTTGACTTCATGAAGGAACAGTTCGACCCTAAACTTTTCATTGTGAGAGAGCGTTTCAAGTTTTGGAGTGATATGCAGCGGAAGCCAGGCGAAACTCTCCAGGAGCTGGCAGCACGTATACGCCAGGATGCAGCTACCTGTGATTTTCCAGCGATCACCAACCCACAGGATGAAGCTCTGAGACAGAGATTCATATGTTCGGTTAACAATGAAGCGGTTCTGAAGGCGCTTTTTAAGATAAAAGACTCAGAGCTAGATTTTGCCCGTGCTGTCCAGGTTGCCATTGAGACTGAAGACGCAGCAAAGGTTGCAAAAGAAACTGTATACGGTTCCAAAACCAAGCAGGTGTACAAGGTCCAGCAGAACAGGAATAAGAGTCCTCAAAAGAAACATCAGCAGTCTTATTCCACAAACCAGGAGAAATGCTACCGATGTGGAAAGGCCCACAAAGCAACAGACTGTCCTTTCAGGGAAACCAAATGTCATTTTTGTGATAAAAAGGGTCATTTGCAAGCGGTGTGTAGGAAAAAACAACATCAGCAACGCAATGGTCATTCACAAACTCCCGTGAAAAGAATCACAAAAGCTGAGCTAGTCAAGGCGATCCTAGGTGAAGTTTCCCGAGACACTCATAGTTTAATTGTGCCAGTAACAATCCAGAACAGACTGTTCACAATGGAATTGGACACTGCTACTACAGGCAATTTTGTTTCCTTGTCAGTCTGGAAACAACTTGGAAGACCAAAGCTGCAAGATGTCAAGCATCGCTATGAATCTGCCAGCAAGCACAACCTGCCTGTTCTAGGAACTTTCATGGGCCAAACCAAGGATCCAACAACTGGTAAGCAGGATCTTATACCTTACATAGTCACCAAGATCTCTGATCTTAATTTGCTGGGTCGGAATGCTATCCAGACTCTGGGAATTTCCGTAGACACTGCTCTAGGTTTGAAAAGCATAGACAGCCAAGCTAAGAGGGAAGGTGCAGAAGGGATGTATCCAAAGACCTCAAGCGAGCCCTATGTTTCCCTGCAGCAAGATTGTCACAACATATGTGATGAATTTCCAGATCTTTTCAAGCAAGAATTGGGATGTCTCAAGAACTTTGAACTGGAAGTGAAGTTCAAATCGGACGCAACACCAGTCTTTCACAAGGCACGTCCGGTCCCATTTGCTCTTCGTGATGACCTGGCCAAAGGTTACGAAGAAGGCATCGCCAAGGGAATCTGGAAGCCTGTTCAATTCAATGAATACGGAACGCCAGTGGTACCGATTCGTAAAGCACACGCTTCAAGCAACCTGAAGCCCAAACTACGGATTTGTGGTGACTACTCTGTGGGAATTAATGACCAACTTGCTGATCACCGTCATCCAATGCCACTCCCTGCTGAACTGATGCAGAAACTCGGAGGTGGATTCGGCTATACAAAGATAGACCTTGCTGATGCCTATAATCAGATCAAGCTGGCTCCAGAAAGTCAACGCAGACTCGCACTCAGCACTCACCGTGGAGTACTCCTGCAACAACGACTCCCTTTCGGAATCAAGTCAGCACCTGGTTACTTTCAGGAGATCATGGAAAACTTGACCCATGATCTACCTGGAGTGGCCGTCTTCCAGGATGACATGCTCGTCAGTGGGAAAGATGCAAACAGTCACTTAAACAACCTAAAGTGTCTGCTCACACGTCTAAGCGACAATGGACTCAGATGTCGTCGTGAAAAGTGCCAGTTTGCACTACCCAGTGTAGAATAACTTGGACACATTTTGTCGGCTGAAGGGATCACTAAGGGATCCAAAGTCGAAGCAGTCTTAAAGATGCCATCTCCAACGAACGAATCAAGCTTGAAATCTTTCCTAGGTTCAGTTCAGTTTTATAGAAAGTTTATCCCAAACTTAGCCAGTATAGCAGAGCCACTCTATTGCCTTACGAAAAAGTCAACTATTTGGAAGTGGGGAGATGAGGAACAGTCAGTTTTTGATCACTTGAAAAATGTATTTTCATCAAGTCAAGTTCTGATACACTTCGATCCAAACAAAACTTTGGGACTGGCTTGTGACGCATCAAACGTTGGTATTGGAGCAGTCCTGTTTCACCGCTATCCTGATGGAAGCGAGCGCCCAATATCCAATATGTCCAAGACTCTCACTTCTGCACAGCGTAACTACAGTCAAATTCAAAAGGAAGCCCTAGCTATCATATTTGGCTTGCAGAAGTTTTACCAATATTTGTACGGTCGTAAATTCGTACTCGTGACTGACCACAAGCCACTGACATCACTATTCAGTCCGAGGAAAGGGACGCCACTTCTCGCTGCTAACAGACTAGCACGATGGGCCCTGTGGCTGAACCAGTTTAACTACACCATTGAATATCGGAAATCAGCAGATCATGGCAATGCTGATGCCCTCAGTCGCTTGCCATTCGGTGATGATAACGACTTTGACAGAAAGGAAAATGGTGAAGACATAGACATGGTGTGTGCCATCAAAGCTCTTAGTATTCAAGTCCAACCTGTGGATGCTAACGTCCTCCGTCAAGAGTCAGGGAAAGATCCAGTGATATCTACAGTGATGCGCTACGTCCGTGAAGGCTGGCCACCAAAGAACATGGAGATCAATGACGAAGTCAACAAGTTCCGTAAGTTATCAAACTCACTTAGTATCTGTCATGGATGCCTTATACATGGATCTAGAGTTGTGATTCCACATAGCTTGCAGCCAAAGATCCTCAATCTTCTGCATCTCGGACACTTTGGCATGGAACGCATGAAACAGCTAGCAAGAACTGCTGTATATTGGCCTGGTATCGATGCTGCTATAGAGATAGCCAGTCGACGATGTGATTCATGTAACGAACATCAAAGGCAGCCATCTAAGCCTCCAGTTCACCCATGGATGTTACCAGAAAAGCCGTGGAGCCGCTTACATCTGGACCATGCAATAAATTTTATGGGTAGAGATTGGCTGGTGATCACAGATGCTTATTCCAAGTACCCATGCATTCATCCCACTTCCTCCACGTCCTCCAAAGCCACTTTGAATCTGCTTGAGGAAGACTTTGCGCACTTCGGATTTCCTCACACACTGGTCACCGATAACGCACCAACTTTTACGTCTGAGGAGTTCCAGAGCTGGTGCAAAGAACGCGGGATCACACACCTGACAGGTGCACCTTACCACCCAGCTACCAACGGAGCAGCGGAACGTTTGGTGCAGACCTTCAAACAAGCTCTGAGGAAGTCTTCTCTTCCGCCGACACGAGCACTTCAAGAATTCTTGATGCAGTACCGGAGAACACCGACATCCTGTGGATTCTCTCCAAGTGAACTTTTGAATCACCAGCAGATACGAACAAGGATTGATTCTCTGCTGCCATCGCCAGTACACATTGCTCAAGGCAAACAGTCTAAGGAAGCACATAAGTCTCAGGTGACTCCAAGCTCGGCTGATGTCGCTAAAGTTACCAGGCAGTACAAGGCCGGAGATCCTGTGTATGCACTATACTATGGACCTCGCCGAGACAAAGATCCCCGATGGGTACCAGCAATCATTAAGAAGTCATTGGGTACTCGCTGCTTTAACGTGAAGGTCATACCTCATGGCCCGATGTGGAGACGACACTGGGAACAGCTGCGACCGCGGTACACAACTGAGGAAGACAATGAACCAGGTGATGCAGAAAACACTGTATTTGAATTTGCAACAGATCACCCGATGGAGATCTCGGAAACTGTGCCACTAACACAAAGACAAACCAGACCCAAGACCATGTTACCCGTTCCAGAGTATGGACCAGACAACCCAAGACGGTCCAAGAGAACCCGTAAAACCCAAGAGAGACTTTGCTGTTGATACTTCTTGTGTAGCATCAATTTCAGTGGGGAGGTGTTATATGGACTGTTAGATATGTAATTTGTCTGACGTTCCGTGTGTCATGTGGTTCGTCTGAGTTCATTGTTTCATTGTTGTTGTCTTGTGGGACTGTCGTAGTAAAATGTCATTGATATATATATGGCGGACATGACTTTTGTTTATTCATAACGAACATTGGGTGAGTGCGTTCTTTGTATGTAATTGAACAATAAATGTAATAATTAAATTGTATAACTCGTTATGTTATCTCTGCGAGTCAGTCCGAGGGAAACATAACATTAAGTGTCTTCATTGACAGTGAAAGAGGGTATTTAGCCACTGATGAAGTTCCAATACTGGATTGAAGCTGTTATGGCTGATCCTTCATTTATCTGTCCAAGAAGACAATATGTGCAGACAAGCTGTTTATATCTGTATATTACACAGTGCATTGACTAAAATCTTAAGACATATTGCGTTTCAGAGCGGAGAAGCTCATTTATATCCCAAATGTTCTTCAGAGTGGCATGAACGTCTTATATTTCCACTTATTTCTTCAAATTTCAAACAGCTCACGTTTCAGCGCGTAAATCAACGCGTCACGCTTCACTGAATACAAAAAAAACAAAAAAACCATACAGTAGGGGGTCGATTAAAAATGTCGATAAAATAAAATACCAGCTTTTTACTCGGGTCATAAGTATAAAAATGACTGCTGCCCTAGGTCTTCCTGCTTATTAAAGGAAGAAAAGGCTTGGTGCGTAATAAGCAAATCAGCATTTCTTCAGTTGTTGCAACGGTTGCGGCAATGTTGGTGCCAGGGGTGGTGGAAGTTGTTGTGGTTGTAACTGTGGTAGCGGTGGTGATGATAGTGGCGGAGAGAAGCGGTAGAGGTAGGGGTGGATAATTAATTAAACATCTCCACAACCCGTCTCAATCTGTCAACGTTATGACCAACAATGCCACCGCTACGAACACCGATACCACCATCACTAGAACCACCACCTCCATCATCACGACCATCATCGCCCGCCATTATCACCATCACCGCCGCCACCTCTATATCTTAGAATAGATCCATCCAGATGGAGCTACTTTGAAAAAGTTTATATTCCAAGTAATTAGCATTGAGACGAAGATTAACTTGACGAGACAATGATGATGATGATGATGATGGTAGTGATGGTGGTGGTAATGATGATGATGACGATGATGATGATGATGATGATGATGACGACGACGACGACGACGACGACGTGAGAACGATGGTGGTGGTAGCGGTGTAGACGGTGGCGGCAGTGGCGACTAGAATGCTGTGATGACGACGACGACGACACTGATGATGACGTTGATGGTGGTGATGATGACGTTGATGGTGGTGATGGTGGTGGTGGTGGTGGTGGTGGCGACGACCACTCACTGCAATACATAACAGTTCTTTCTTCCATACACAGTGTCAGTCATTACCGAAGTTGGTGGCTGTGGAGATGGAATGAAGGGTCAATAACCTTGATGTCAATGTATTTATGCGAAAACATTGTGAGGCAATGTTTTCCTTATTTTATTTCATTTTATATTTTCTGTTATGACTTTCATGTCATTTGAAAAATATTTTTTTATTAAGGGCATGCTTGTATATGTATATATTATGATGCATGTACACATGTATACATACATAGAAATGGACATACATGCATACATACATATATACATACATAATATATATATATATATATATATATATATATATATATATATATATATATATATATATATATATATATATATATATATATATATATATATATATATGTATATATATATATATATATATATATGTATATATATATATATATATATATATATATATATATATATATATATATATATATACAGTGATACCTCGCAGTAGAGTTTAATTCGTTCCATGATCAAGCTCGTTTTACGATTTACTCGTTTTACAAATGAATATTTCCCATTGAAATTAATTAAAATATAATTAATCCATTCCAGCCCGACCCCATACCACCCAAAAATAATTTTTTAGGAGTTTTAAAACAGAAAAGGTGCAGTTACAAGAGAAATGACAATTATAAAAACATAATAAAAGAGAATGCAAAAAAAAAATATGTAAACTGTTTTATTTATTTAATTACCTTAAAGATAGGACGATTTGTGCGCGAGGAAGACGTTTTCTCTCTCACATCCCTTAATTTAGGCTTTTTGGACACACTTTCTTCACTTTTTACACTTGCAGGTCATTTCGTTTGAAACATATCAAGAGAAGTATGATTTTTTCCTGCCTTTCAAAATGTTACGAAAATGCGTCAGAGCAGTGTCATTGAATAAAGCAGCTGCACGACCTGTAGCTACTTTTTCAGGATGATACTTTTCTACAAATTCAGAAACATACTACCACTTTACCGACACTGCTTTTATGTCACTCGTAGATATAGCCTTCTTCCCTACACTGTCCTCCTCCGCGGAACCAATCTCTTCAACCACATCCGAATGTTGCTGCTCCTGGAGTTGCAGGAGTTCATCTGTCGTCAGTTCCTCGGAGTGTTCCTCAACGAGATCGTTAATATCCCCATTGTCAACCTCGTGTCATTGATGAACATGAGAGAGGAGTGCCTGTAGTGGACATCGCATGTCAATACGACCGAAGCACGTCGACGATCTGCACAATCCCGAAGAAAAAGGACGAGATCAAGGCCGTTACAACAGCAAAGGTGTCTCCAGGCTCTCCAGGCTCTCCAAGCAACGCACATCAATCCACGAAGAGATGGAAAAATTGCTTATCCTGTGGATCAACGAGAAGCGATACGCAGAGGATACGATTGCGAAGACTATCCTCTGTGAGAATGCAAGAAACACTATCTCCTCGACTATAGACTCAAACCCCTCGAAGTCTCTTTCGGATATGCAGTCAGGCCACAGTTTCCTCCATGCAGAATTCAGCGTTCTCCTCGTTGTATCCTGCCAAGCTATATCGATGATTTTCAAGCAATTGACTATGTTGTAGTGCTTCTTCCAAAACTCACGAAGGGTTAGATTTGTATTTTCGGTGACTTCAAATCACCTACGAAACAGGTATTTGGTGTATAATTCCTTAAAATTAGAAATCACTTGTTGATCTATGGGCTGCAAGATATGAGTGGTGTTGCGTGAGCGGTAAAAAAAACTTTTATGAATTTAAATTCGTCTAGGATATTATCTTCGAAGTTAGGAGAGTTGTGACCTGGCATTTTCTTTTCCTCTGCAGTTATGTAAGTTCTTCTGGTCCCCCTCCCCACAAAGGCCAGTTTCATCACAGTTGAATACCTGTTGTGTGATGTACCCCTCGGTTGTGATGAGCTTACAGAATTCACGCACGAAATCCTCAGCTGCCTTCATGTCAGAACTCGCTGCTTCTCCATACCTGACAATGCTATGAACACCAGTCCTTTTCTTGAAATTATCAAACCAGACGTGACTGGCCTTAAATACGTCTGCTGATGTCTCCTCCGTCGATGTTCCAGGGTTCTGCTTCAGGAGAGCCCCATACAGTGCTCGTGCATTCTCACAGAGGATAGTCTTTGCAATCGTATCCTCTGCGTGTCGCTTCTCGTTGATCCACAGGAGAAGCAATTTTTCCATCTCTTCGTGGATTGATGTGCGTTGCTTGGAGAGCCTGGAGAGCCTGGAGAGCCTGGAGAGCCTGGAGAGCCTGGAGACACCTTTGCTGTTGTAACGGCCTTGATCTCGTCCTTTTTTCTTCGGGATTGTGCAGATCGTCGACGTGCTTTGGTCGTATTGACATGCGATGTCCACTACAGGTACTCCTCTCTCATGTTCATCAATGGTTTCCTTCTTCAATTCTGTCGTAATCAGCTTTTTCTTCTTGTCAGCTCTGTCCTTTGCACTAACTTTCTTAGGACCCATGGCTAACGCAAATAATTATTGTAAAATAATAGGACAAAAACACATAAAACTAAAAAAGAACATTTTGAAAAACACAATAGAGATGCTACCACAACGAGAT
>NC_142952.1:16863396-16865896 GCF_046866305.1 Octopus bimaculoides
AAACATATTCTTATTATTATTATCAAAGAATGTATATATGTATTTTGATACTTAAACTGTTTCTAACATTTTCTATTATTATCAAAGAATATGTATATGTATTTTTCCATATATGTATTTTCATACTTACACTGTTTTCAACATTTTCGTCTTATTATCAGAGAATGTGTGATAATCAGTATGTAACACTACAAAGCTCATACAAAGCTTTATACTTTAAATATATTCCTCTTATTATCATCAAAGAATGTATATATGCATTTTAATACTCAAACTGTTTTTTAACATTTTCTATTATTCTCAAAGACTTTTGATAATCTTTTTCTAAAAAAGTGAAACCGGTTAAGTAAATAAATATCTTTAAAATAAGTGCATTTTCAAACCTTCTTTCATATATATTTCCACTCGTACGGTATTCCACAACTTTACTTTATTATATATATATATATATATATATATATATATATATATATATATATATATATATATATATATATATATATTGAAAGTCTATGAGGATTACTTAATATAGTTTTTGAAGTGTAAAGGTGATTTTTCTAAAAAAATTATTAAAAAGAAAAATGTTATAAAAATGAAGATGTTACTAATGTTTTGGGGGGAAGAAGTTTTTTCTAGTGTGCGAGAGCTTTCATTAAACCTTTTCAAACATACGTGCTCTTAAAGGGGAGTTAGTTTTGTGGTAGTGGTAGTATTATTTCCGGTTTATTTTCGGACTTTTGGTTTTGGTCATAAATGTTCTTTTACCATTGTTTATTATCTGGAATGTTGGCTATTTTCGGTTTAATTTCGAATTTAGAATTCTTATAAAGTATTCTTCTTTTGTCTTTCGTAGATGTACATTTTCACCGTTTAATTTGTAAAATGGGAATATTTTAAATTTTCCATTTGGATAGATATCTAGATGTTCCCTGCATGGGACATTTGTAATAGATGAATCCCTGATTTATTGTTTATGCATATTTACATGGCTGGTCGGTTTCCTTCCTGTCTCCCCAATGTAATTTTCATTGCATTGTGGGCATGTAATACAGTAGATGAGGTTTTTTGTTTTGCAATTCATGTTTGAATTCACTTTTAATTCCTTCCCATCCTTGAGTCTTTTGGTTGTCCCTTGCTCAATTAATTCGCATGGCCCACAACGGGGGTCCTCACAGTTGGTAACTTGCATCGTTTCTTTTTCTAATGTGAATCTCGCATTTGTTGGGAGTCCCCTGTGGTTTGATGGTTGTCTTTGACTGTTGATTATTTGTGATTTTTTAATTATTCGTTGGAGATTTGGTGATTGATATAGAATTGGGAGGTATCGTTTGGCCGAGGGCAGGATGTTGTGGTTTCTAGGAGTGTGGGTGACTACAAACAGAATATTTGTACTTGTATTTTTATTTTCATACTTGGCCTAAGTGTTTCTCCGTAAGGTAGAGATTGGGATTTCATTTGCTTTTGTTATGGCATGTTGAATTAACTTGTTGGGATATTTTTATTTCTGAAGGAATATATTAAGTTCTGCCAGTCGCTTCTCTCGTCTAACAGTATCTGTGACTATTGAGCATATGCACCTGACCATATTAAATGGTATGTTCCTTTTTGTATGGGAAGGGTGGTCTAAAATTTAAATATTGATGTGTATTTGCGTTCTTCTAGTAAAGGTCAGTTGTAAATGTCTCATTTTCTTTAATTATCAGATGTTCAGAAAGGGGAGTTCCTTTTCATTCATTTCCATTGATACATGAATGCTATTTATCAATTTAAGAAAATAATAGATAAATAATCGTCCAGGGGAGATAAGGCTGTCCACAAGGCTGTGGCTTTCGTGGATGCGAAACCATTGGTAACTCTATGACCAAGATTTAATTTTTTTTTTAATACTTACTGCTCTATTCTTTAGAGTGTGCTTCTTTTCTGATATATGTCTTATTGACAATATATATTGTATCTTTTATATAAGTACAAGGCAGAGAGGACGGACGTTTTTGAAATGATTATTACTCAGCTCCAGCGGGAGGGACAAGCATTATTCGGTCTGTGGTGTCTTGGCATTTTTTTCCTTTTCAGGTGAAGCCTTGGCGCTGTGGACGATAGAACATCGCGTGTTTGCCTGCAACAGTTACGTGAAGAATAAGGAGTCTGTCACAGCACTTCAGTGTGAGTTTGGGCGCCACTTCAACATTCACCGAAATTAGGCTCTGCCCAACCCTAACACAATCTTTGGGTGAATGCGCTTCGTATACGTGGTACACCAATGAAAAGAACCCCGGAAAATGTGGAACGTTTCAGCCAAGCTTTGATACGGAGGCAAATGACAACCTCATTTGGTTAATGAGTGATGAAGCTCATTTTCATTTCAATGGTATGGTAAATCAACAGAATTGTTATTATTGGGCTCTTGAAAATCCGAGAGAACTGCACGAAAGACCACTGCACAGCCCAAAAGTGACAGTCTGGTGTGCTGTTGGAAAAGCTGCCGTCATTGGCCCTTACT